>NC_142942.1:15242146-15294646 GCF_046866305.1 Octopus bimaculoides | reverse complement strand
GTGTAGTGGTGGGGACGAGTGTTGCAGTGTTACTGGCAGCAGGGTGGTAATGATAGTGTTGTAGTGGTGGTAGTGTTGGTAATGATAGTGAGGTGGTGGTGGTGGTATGAGGATAGTGTTAATTATGCCATTTCATATTCAATATAGATTACAGACATAGCTGTGTAGTCAAGAACATGCTAAGTTATCACCCAGTCCTCTCATTTTGATCCAACAGCAGGACACCTTAGGCAAGTATCTCCTACCATAACTCCAACTAGACCAAAGCATCATGAGAGACTTTGGAAGTCCATCGCATGGACTGTATCTATTCTTCAATGTCTGAAGTAACCCATCGCCCAGTGGAGACCCATGGTTTAGTGGTAAGGATGTTCGGCTCGTGATCACAAGATTGTGGTTTCAATTCCTAGACCAGGCAATGTGTTATGTTCTTGAGCAAAACGCTTCATTTCACGTTGCTCCAGTCCACCCAGCAGGCAAAAATGAGTAACCCTGCGAAAGACTGGCATCCTATCCAGGGGTTAGGGTTATACAGCAGACCCAAAAGTGATGCCCCTCACCCCCTGCTCACTAACCACGCTACTGACCCCATACTCTAACCACAACTCTAAACCCTAACCACTAAACTCAACCCTAACCAGAAACCCTAATAATATGTGTCATAAATTGGTTTAAATTTCATTAATAGCATTCTTTTCTACTCTAGGCACAAGGGGGAGGGGGCCTGTCGATTAGATCGACCCCAGTACACATCTGGTATTTAATATATCGACCCCGAAAGGATGAAAGGCAAAGTCGACCTCGGTGGAATTTGAACTCAGATCGTAAAGACAGACGAAACACTGCTAAGCATTTTGCCCAGCGTGCTAAAGTTTCTTATTTCTTTATTGCCCACAAGGGGCTACACACAGAGGGGACAAACAAGGACAGACAAAGGGATTAAGTCGATTACATCGACCCCAGTGCGTAACTGGTACATATTTAATCGATTCCCGAAAGGATAAAAGGCAAAGTCGAATTTGAACTCAGAACGTAACGGCAGACGAAACACCGCTAAGCATTTCGCCCGGCGTGCTAACGTTTCTGCCACCTCGCCCCCTTCATTAAATAGTATCGTAAGCATGTCTGCAGAAGTGCCAAAAATAAATCAGACGGTCAAGTATTTGTTTGGAAAATATTCTATTTAGGACAGTAAAATCTGAAATACACGTTGTAGCATTCAAGTACAACATGTGTCAAACTCTAACTCAGTGGTTTTCAACCGGAATCCACATAAGATTTTCTTGTTAAAATTTACGTGCAAATAAATTGGTTAGACTTCCGCAGTACACAAAATACCTTAATAACTTCTTTTAATTTTAAAAGTATAATAGTATTTTTTCAAACATCGAACGGCTATGGGGGGGGGGGGGGGAGTCCAGTAGAATAAAACAGGTACCAAAGTGGTCCGTATGCAAAAAAAAAAGAAGAATGGTTGAGGAACACATCTGTAAACGAGGTTTGTGTTAAGTAACCTTGGACTTTTGTTGTTGTATTCAGACAAGTCATTTGCGTAATATCCATGTAAACAACATTGACGATGACGGAGGTAAAGAATACGCACACCACCCGCTTTCGGCGTAACGCTAAACACCAGGGGTGCGTATTCTTTACCTTCGCCTTGACGATAATAATAATAATAATAATAATAATAATAATAATAATAATAATAATAATTCTTAAACATTCACTTGAACAAAACTGTACAAATTCAAATATATGGTACTCTAGGCATAACACCTACATGAACTTCTCTAACTTGTTGTCTCTTGAGGTCTCTGGGTGAGACTTGGATCCAACTTGTACAAATGCAAAACAAAAGTCAAACATAAAATAATAATAATAATAATGGTTTTTTTTTATATAAACGTAAGGTCAGTAATTTAGAGGGAAGGGGGGTCAGTCGATATTATAGATTCCAGTACTGTACTGGTACTTAATTTTATCGACCACGAAAATACGGATGGACAAGTTGACCTCGACCGGATTCGAACTCAGAACGAAAACAACTGGAAAAAAAAATACCACAAAGTATTTTGTCCGGTGCTTTGACGGTTCGACAGGAAATATATGAGGAGGGGAGGGGGTGGGGGTTGTTGATTAAATCAACTCCGGTACTTTACTAATGCCTTCGTTTATTTGATCACATGGGCGATGAAAGGGGTGGGTGAATATAAAAAGGATAAATTTCAAAAACGAAGGGGTGGGTGGGGTACTACACAAAATCGATATGAAAAGAAATAAGCATTGAAAACAAGACCCAAAAAGAATATGATAAATAGCCCCTACTACAGAGACCAGCTATCAAAGAACCCGGCAGATCGTGCATTATTTATGACTAGCGAGGGCAAATGTACTCTTCTGTAAAGTGTGTTCTCTGCACACAGGAGGCCACACATGCCTTCTCGAAGTGGAACCTGAAAGGCTTGGCTACAGGGGAAGGTGTCTATCTTCAGCCAATTCTAACTATAAACCTTGAAGCCCTAGATATAGGCTAGAGTAAGCAGTAACAATGTTGTAACGTCCATTCTTTTCCCAAGGGCACCGAGACATAATGCGACTTGTTTAACCCTGTCACCTCTGACCGAATGTGTCGTAACCACCGCATATTTTTCTCCCCAGGCCATAGTATATGCAGGTCTACAATATGCAATCAATGCTTCCCTCTACATATTAGACTACAGGATATGATTTGGCGAGCATTTGGCTGCTATTTCTAACACGTCCAGCAATCGTCCTACATCGAAGTGTTTTGAATTAACAAGAATCAAAGTCCGGTTTTGTTTAGGTTTAAAAGGAAGAATTATCGACCTACATCACAGAGATAATGTTCAGGCGTTATTCTAAAGTTCTTGAGATCTAATAAGGGGAGATTAGACTGTGTGAGGTTCATGCCTTTCCCAAAGACATTTACCGAATCTAATTGGAATGCTTTAATGACTTACAATCGGAGATCGAAATATCGATATCGCCAAACAGACCACAACTTCACCGAACTACACTTATGTAAATAATACACCTGTGTGTGTGTGTGTGTGTGTGAGTAAATACACACACACATATAGGTGTGCAATCTTATATACATGCTGCAACACATACACGTGTGTGTATAAATACATACTATATATATATATATATATATATATATATATATAATTATATATATAGTTTTAGGGATTTTAATTGAGTTTTTACCTGTAATTTTGGATTTTATCCCCAATATTATTAAATATATACACACACACACACGCTCTAACACATACATGTGTGTGTATATATATATATATATATATATATATATATATATATATATATACACGCTCTAGTATGTATATATATATATATATATATATATACACCTCTTATATAAATTCGTGGTATATAAAATTAGGAAGAGAAGCAATGATAAATATTAAGCAAACATGAATATATGGTAACAGATAAATACGCTGTCGAGGTGGACGTAGCCGTAGGGAGAGGTGTGGAAGTAATGGGCTTTCAATAAGTTTTAATAATTTCGAAAAACTCACCAGAAGAGTACGAAACCCTGGGTGTCGGCACGAAGACAACATTTCGATGGGAAGATGTTTAATTGAAACTATGGAAATAGAGAGAGGGGGATAAGAGTAAGGGAGATAGAGAGAGGGGGATAAGAGTAAGGGAGATAGAGAGAGAGAGAGAAGGGTAAAGAAGGACGCGAGATATATATAGAGAGAGAGAGGGGGAGAGTAACAGGAAAGGGGAGTGAAGAAGGGCGAAAGACAAATGAGATAGAGAGAGGGGTGAAGAGGGACGCGAGATATATATATATATATATAGAGAGAGAGAGAGAGAGAGAGCAACAGAAAAGGGGAGAAAGACAGATGAGATAGAAAGAGAGAGAGAGAGAGAGCTAAAATAGTGTGAGAGAGAGAGAGAGATACACAAGCTGACTGTGAGAGATATGGTGAGTGTGTGAGCGAGGAATATTATACTGAGCTAGCAGTGTTACTTTACATAGCCGCATATACGATTTTTAAGTTCAGATTTTGCTGTTGTTCTATCAATTATGACATTGTTTCGGTTTTTTTGTCACAAAATAGAAATATTGATATTTTTCGGTAATTTCTTGATGGACGTATCGAATAGACGCTCTACCCGTACGTTTTTGTTTTTTTTTAATTCGTTTTGATTCCTACGTCGTCAACAACTAAGATTACAATTTTTGCAAAAAAAAAAAAAGCAGCTGTTCAAATTTTCCTTCCACCCCCACCAAATTTTTTGACTTTATTACTTTGGGGGGGGGATTTTCCTTTTCTTTTTTTAAGTTCACCTTAAAAATAAAAAAAATTACAATTCTGAGTTTTTCTATTTTTTTTTTTTGCCTCAAATTTCAGATTTTCAATGCCGGTTATTTTGTATTAATTCTTTCTAAACGCTTAAATTGCAGAGGTGGGGGGAGGGGTGAAGTCGATTACATCGACCTCCTAGCACGTGACTGGTACTTATTTTATCGACCTCCGAAAGGAAGAAAGGCAAAGTTACCTTCAGCGGAATTTGAACTCAGCATGTAAAGACGGACAAAATGCCGTTTAGCATTTCGTCCGGCCGGCCAGTTCGCTGCTTTGAATACCTACTCGTGCAATAATGATTTCAAATTTTGGCACAAGGCCTGCAATTTCGGGGCGGTGGGAGTAAGTCGATTTCATGGATCTCCAATGAACAACTAGCATTTATTTTATCGACCCCGAAAGATAGAAAAGCAAAGTCGACCTAGGTGGAATTTAAACACAAAATATAAAAACGGACGAAATACCGCTAAGCATGTTAGATCAGGTGTCGGCGAACCGGTGTAAAGATTTCATATACCTGGATTAAATTACCCTAAGTGCAGTAAAAATGAAATTCTTGGGGGTAATGAGGACCCATTAGACAAAGTAAAATTACATTAAAATAAAACGTGTTCCTTGTTGCAACAGAAAATTTTCTTTTGGCAACACTGCATCTGTGCAATGTAATGGACAGATTCAAAAAATGGATTCAATGAACCTTTTGAATTCAAAGACTATGATTTTCTTCCTTTCAAATCAAACGGGGTAACGTCAGCGTAAATAAATATATTTTGGGGTTATTGGTTAAAAATGTTCCCCCGACCCCTGTGTTAGACACACAGAGATAGATAGATAGATAGATAGATAGATAGATAGATAGATAGATAGATAGATAGATAGATAGATGGATGGATGGATGGATGGATGGATGGATGGATGGATGGATGGATGGATGGATGGATGGATGGATGGATGGATGGATGGATGGATGGATGGATGGATGGATGGATGGATGGATGGATGGATGGATGGATGGATAAAGGTATGTATATATGATGGTGAAAGTTAGTAGTAGCGATAGTGGTGGTGATGGTGGCTGTTGTACTAATTTCCTGTACGTTCTGATGTGAATATTAAAGGAGAGACAGTGACAGCCTCTGGTAAACAAAACAAGGTCAAAGACCGAGGTCTGAAACAAATACATAAAGAAGCTTCTTTTTTTTTTCTTTGCTTTTTGGATTGTATGTGGTGGGGGTGTGCGTTTGAACTTATGCTGCTCGTGACTTATTAGGACAAGGAACATTTAAAAAAATCCACGTGAAACAAAAATTTTATAGGCAAGTGATCATTGGCTGATATTATTTCGTCTATCTTTACAAATACGGAATACAACCCGCTATATATTTCTGCCTTATCAGACCTCACCAGAGTAATTTCTCTCGGTGATTTTTTACCCCTTAAATATATCGATATTTGACGTCTACTCCAGAATAATGTGGTACATTTATCTTCTTACAGATTCCGTGGTGATTATTTTGTTTAATTAATTGTATCACTTCCATTCAACCCTCTTCTGTCCATGTAATTTTATATATCACCTTTCCAAGTGACTACTTGCTTCTCACGTTTCTTCTGTATCCAGACTCTGCGGTTCTGTGTTCAAATTCCATCGTGGTCAAATTTGCCTTTTATCCTTTTAGGGGTCGAGAAAATAAAATATGTGTCTAAGGCGTTGTACTGACGAGATTGTCCGAAAAGCTCAATTCTGATCTATATATGGTGTAGCTTGTTCTCAAAAAATAGATGCTATACAGCTCAGCGCATTGATTTGCCTCGAGAATTCTAAATGTGCTAAAAAGGCCCTGTTCCCATCTAAGATGTCTGACAAGGCTGAACCTTTCGACTTGTTATAATCTATCAGAGGGGCTTCCGTACAGTTTCCGTCTACACAATTTCACTAACAAGACATGGATTAGCCCGAGACAATACAGATAATAAAAGACACTTGCCTTAGAGACAGCACAGTAGGAACGAAACCAGGACTTCGGTATTACAAAACAAACTTCTTAATCATTCGGTTATTTGCCGTACAGTGACATGGTACGAACCCCTAGCCATCTTCTTGATCACTTTTGTTCAATTCGGCGTTAACTCATTCAATCCATTTAGCAATATCTCTATGTCCACTTCTAAAAGCTTTCAAGCAGACGACCGCCGCCATGTCAGTTGACAAGCAATGGTGACGTCATTAAGCCTAGAGATGCTAATAATGTTCGTCTTAATTTAATTGCTTCTCCATTATAGTTCACAGCATAAACTGACATGTTGCGTTATTCGTTTTATGTAGTAGTTCCATAATTCAATTGTTACTCACCTTGTCGAATCTCGTTAGCCATCGCGAACATCTCACGAAACCTGCTTGAAGACGACGACCGAGGACGGGGACGTCGGCGACGATGACAACGACGACGATGACGATGATGGTGGTGATGATGATGATGATGATGATGATGATGATGATGATGATGATGGGATGATGATGATGATGGGGATGATGATGACAACGACGACGATGATGATGATGATGGGGATGATGACGAAGATGATGATGATGATGATGATGATGATGATGATGGGGATGATGATGACGATGATGACGATGATGATGATGATGGTCACCGCCGCTACCATCGCCACCACCACCACCACAATAACAATAACAACCAAGCGAGTGACAGCGGTAACAGCGACGATGACGATCATTATGAGAAGAAGAAGAAGAAGAAGAAGAAGAAGAAGAAGAAGAAGAAGAAAGATAGGGAGAAAGAAGGCGGTAGGAGGAGAAAGAGAATTCCAACATTCAATGCAAAGCCAGGAATCTGCATCTAATTATAATTCCATTCACATCCAAGACGTTTTTATAGAACCATGAAATCGACTACTGCCAATATTTGATTGATGTTTTATTATAACGAAACCCTGATAAATAGAAAATGCGAAGTTCGACATCGGTGAGATTCGAACACGAGAGAACATCGATAACCTTAAGCCATAAACATTGTATATATATATATATATATATATATATACCATTATCGGTGGAGAGCTTATTTAAAAGTTCTTATACATTTATAAACATAATTAAGGGATCAAAGAACTTTTAAATAAGTTCTCCACCGATAATGGTGTTTACATACCGAAGGGCTTGGTAAAAATTATTAATTGTTGATTTATTGGTGAAGTAATGAATTGATAAACCTTTACCCTTTTAATTGTATATATATATATATATATACATAAACTCAGGAGGTATATGAAATGTATATATATATATATATATATATATATATATATATATATATATATATATATATATATTTGTGTGTGTGTGTATCTGTGTATATCTGTGTGTGTATAATCACGTGATTTCTATAAGGTCACAGCCGTTTCGCAACCTTCTTCGTGTAGTGCTAATTTCAGTTTACAAGGAAATATGCATTCATGTTTTTCATTAATATGTACGCTCACCGTTATACAATTATATTGCATTAATTAATGCAAATAACGAAAGAAACCCAGTTCATCAGATTAACTCACACACACACACACACACACACACACACACACACTCAAACACACACACACACAAACACACTCGCACGCACACACTCACACACACACACATACAAATACACACACACACGCATAATAGTTTGAGAAATAGCTCCAACGAAATATCTTGAGAGCTATTTTGGTTCTTTGTTCATTCACGCGTATATATAGACATATGTGTGCGCGTGTATGTGTGTGTGCGCGTGTGCGCGCATGCATGTGAGTATGTATGTATATATATATGTGTGTGTGTATTTATATGTATGTATATATATATATATATGTACAGAAATACACACACACACACACACACACACACACATATATATATATATATATATATCAACTCTGATTGTAATTAGATTAAGAAGAAATTAACACAACTAATAATTACCTTACATTTTTTTTAATCAATAATATTCTGCTTCAGTATCATTCTCCTTCAATGAATCTCTCAAATAATTTATAACTAATTACCTATTGATCCAATTTTCATTAAAACTTCAAATGGTAATTTACAATTAGACCGGCACCATGGTTTTTTCTTGAATTATACTTTTGTCCATTTTAATTTTTGTATTTGGAATTTCTCTTACAATTTCTTTTTTATGCCTAAACGACTACGATCGTCTGATTTATTAAACTTCACACTGCTAAATAAGCTTTCTACATCAGCATTTGCTTGTTGTTATATGAGAATTTCAGAGATATATTTGTCTAGCGAGCGAGTTGATCTGAGACCGCGTGTTGAAGCTAAAACAATTACAGCATGAAAGGCACACATTAAAACCATTCAGAAACACACAAAAACCGTTAACTTCACGATAGATATTCCACGGCCTGGTTACTTGCCACTGAGACGAAGTTGATCGATGTCAGTGACCAGGCTGCAGATAGCGCGACGAAAATTTTGACACTAGAAAGTAAATGCTTATGAGAAGTAAACAATTTTGGTTTTTGAATGGTTAATATTCTTTTACTCTTTTACTTGTTTAGGTCATTTGACTGTGGCCATGCTGGAGCACCACCTTTAGTCGAGCAAATCGACCCCAGAACTTATTCTTTGTAAACCTAGTACTTATTCAATCGGTCTCTTTTGCCGAACCGCTAAGTTACGGGGACGTAAACACACCAGCATCGGTTGTCAAGCGATGTTGGGGGGGGGGACAAACACAGACACACATACACATATATATATACATATACGACGGGCTTCTTTCAGTTTCCATCTACCAAATCCACTCACAAGGCTTTGGTCGGCCCGAGGCTATAGTAAAAGACACTTGCCCAAGGTGCCATGCAGTTGGACTGAACTCGGAACCATGTGGCTGGTAAGCTACTTATCACATAGCCCCTCCTACGCCTATGTGCATGAAAGAGACATTTAGTCATTCAGGAACACTCAAAGACCGTTTAACTTTACGCTAGATACTAGCTGTTGTACCCGGCGTTGCTCGGCTTTTCTGTATTAGGGATAAGCCTATGCCGTTGTAACTGTTGCTTGTTGAAATTTCTGTCTGAATCTTACGGATGACGTCATATTCGAGGTACTTTAGCAAAGGTACTCGATAATTCCCGGATTGATTGAAGTGTAGTTCAATTGCATGAAAGTGTCTATTAATTTTGGAATATTCCCCTGCTCATACACAATTATCGACTCCACATGCCGCGTTCAATTTATGGACATGCACTGTAATCACGTGTAACATATCTTAAAAATCGATAGAATAGTCTCTAAGCTAATACATGTTTGTGTCCTTCCAATTCCTCTGGAATTAAATTAAAACACTTACCGTCTCCCCTACCACAAAATTTCCCTAAATCTCAAATCTCAAATTTCATTAAAATCGGATGAAAAATATAAAAGTTACGACCAAAAATAAAGTTCCTATGGGTATTTGCACGCAAAAAGGATATTGATTTTATAAAACCACTGCCCAGGCGCAACTATCGATTTTTTCTCAACGCCATATACTGACATCAACTCACTGCCATGAGCCTCGCTCACTCATCAATGTTTATCAAAATCTGACAAAAAATGCAAAAGCTGCAGGAAAAATAACATCGTTATGGGAATTCCCATTCAAACGCCCGATTGAACTCACAAAAATCGATACCAACTGAGCATTATCGAGTTTCCGAAAAAATTCCGACCTTATTTGAACTTCAGCGCATGTGATCTACCTACGTGTTAAAAATCATTAAAATCGGTTGGGCGGTGTGGGGAGTGTTAGAGTAACCCCAGATACACACACACAGACAGATACCATCACACATTTATGTATATAGATTTATTAACATAATTAAGGGATCAGCAACAGTTGCTTCACCACATACCGAAGTTCAGAAATAGCAGCTAAAGTGCTGAAACTCCAACAGATAGCAGTACATACCGAAGGACTTGGTAAATATTATTAATTATTAATTTATTAATAAATTAATAAATTGATAATCCTTTACCCTTTTATTTATAGATTTATTAATTCGTGTCAGAATTTTCGTCGACCCAGCTGTCAGTGACCAGGTTACTGAGAGTGAGACGAAAATTTTGGCACTAAAAAGTAAATGTATATAGGAAGTTGATAATTATTGTGTGTATTTAAATGGCTAATGTGTGCCTTTCGCGTTTCGATATGAGCACCGGTTACCAAGCGATTGGTGGTAGTGGTTGGGGGAACAAACACTGACACAAAACACCCCCCCCCCACACACACACACACGTAGATGTATACATATGCATAAATATACGACAAGCTTCTTTCAGTTTCCATCTACCGAATGCACTCACAAGACTTTGGTCAGCCCGAGGCTATAGTAGAAGACACTTACCCAAAGTGCCACGCAGTGGGATTGAACTCGGAACCATGTGAACCTGAAACCAGCTTCTTACCACACAACCACGCCTGCGCCTGCACGATAGTTATTCAGTTTTACTTCAAGTGTTCTTGCGAATACAGAAAGAGCCGGTTTCTACGCTAGTTCCAAGAGTCCTTCATTGGAATTTCAACATCAGCAACAGAGTATTATTTGTGCATGATGGTGTGTTTTTGTGCAATATTTGGAGCCAATGCATGTGCAGATGTGTGTTTTGTCTAACGTCTCCGATGCGCCTTTGTACATAAATGTTTGTGTGTGTGTGTGTGTGCACGCGCGCGCGTAATTCTCCAAAAATAAATTTAAACCTACAACGAAATTAATTTTATTGTTTTTTGCTTTTTGCGCTTGCTACGGAAAAGGGACGCTACTGACAAATAACAAAAATAATAAAATGCTAGAGTTGTTTCCCCTGAAATATGGCTGCTTCAATTTTTACAAGTGATTATTTTGTTTTGTTTTCCCTTTTATTCTTTTTAATGTGGATAAAAGAAAATTGAACATCGTTAATGAGGACTCTCAGCTTCGGTAACCAAGACAACATGATGATGATTTTAACCAAATGTTCAAATAATTTCACTTCAACGAAAGCACAGAACCAAAGAAGGGCATGAACGCCACAATTACTATACTCCTTTCCCAGAAAATTAAACAGCGCCATTTTTATTATCTTTTGCTGGTTATTTTTGTTTTGTTTTACTTGTTTCAGTCATTAGACTGCGGCCATGCTAGAGCTCTCTCTTGGAGAATTTAGTCCATTTTCTAAAAAAAAAAAAGTCTGGTGCTCTTCTATCAGTATCTTTTATCAAAATGCTACGTTACGAGGATGTAAACAAACCAGCACTGGTTGTCAAACAGTGCGAGACAAATACATAGATGATCTGGTTTCAGCTGCTATGCCAATCACCTTGATGGGTTTCTTCGGTTGTCTTGGTTCCAGACATATCTTCTGCCGAAAGTAGGGCACCAATCTCGCATACAAAGATCTCCAAGATCTAGACTGATTGAAAGGAAAAAAAAAAACAAAAAAAAAGTATAGACTGAATTTCACGCCTGTACAAAGCTATCGGATCTTTCTGATTTGGCGGACACCATTTTTTATTTAGTGTTTATTTAGTGTGTTTTCTACCGAAACACTTTAAAACTTCATATACTTGTATATTTTGTCTTATAAAACAGAGAAAAAATTTAAAAGTTGTCGTATTTCGGTAATTTCAACCAATCACTGACGTCTATTGAGGTGAAAACAATTACTGCTGTGGGTTGTAAACAACAGGTTGTGACGGTGTAATGGGATCTTTTCCCTTGAATAAAATTATTGCCGTTTTTTAAAAATTTTTTTTTTCGATACAAACTCCCCTTTTTGGCTACGGGAATACGAATCTGCAAAAAAAAAACTGGCAAAAGTCGGCATTTTTAAATTACCCCATTCCCTTCATTTTTTTTTTTTTACTTTTTTTCAGAAATTTGTTTTTTCTTTCTAAATATGCAGAAATATACGGAGATTATGATTCGGACAAAAATTTCCCAAAATCTTGGTAAAATTTTTTTTACGAATTTTTATTTTTTTTTTTTTTGTAAATATGCGGAAAAATTCGGACAAAAATTTCAAAACATTTCTGTAGTTGCGGTTAGGGATACAGTTTTAGGGTTAGGGTTAGGATTAGTGTTGGGGAAAAAAGTCAAAATTGAAGAATTTGAGGGGGGGAAAGGTGGGGGGGGTGGCAATTATCCGGAACCTCCGTATCCGAAAACGGGGAGGTTTTGACAAAAAAAAAAAAAAAAATTTTTAATAAACAAATTTCCGAGAAAATGGTGGGGAACGGGCAGAAGTCTTTCCTTATCTTTTGCAGGAAGATCTTTTTAATTTTTCAACATTCTCAACAACTTTTGTTCTCACTAGGAAAACTATCAAATTTTTCACATGAATAATTTCTGTTCGTCCCTACACCGTTTTGTAACCGGTGCTGTTTTGTTTATGTCCCCGTAATTTAGTAATTTGGCATCAGAGACCAAGTATTCTTAGAATCGACTTATTCCACTAAAATCTTTAAAGACGGTACCACAGCATGGTCGCAATCCAATGAGTGAAACAAGTAAAAGAATAATATATATATATAAATAATTTCATCGTCAAAATTCAGCGATAAACACAATTATCAAGACATTTTCTTTCGTAGTTAGAATTATTTGATTAACTTTCAAAGCTATGTGTTCCACAAATAAGTTGTTGGCGGGAAGATTGGTTAGGCGATGACAATGCATTTTATGATAAGCAGGAATATTGAAGTGTATGAGCATCAAAAAAGTGTCCGTACTCGATTTCTTCCTTCTTAAACTGTTTTGGGAAACACATTTTTAAAAATAAATATTATAATCGTTACGTAATACATGTATTGGTTAATGTTTACTTTAACACCCGGCCACTAAAACAAAAACAAAAAAAAGTGTAGTAAGTGTAAAACGATGTGTATTAAAAGAATATGAAAAGAAAAATTTGCGCCAACGAACCGGGAGGTGGGGAGAGGACTTTCGGAAAATTCACAAGATCTGATTTTTCTTTCTCCTCATGACTTTTAAGAAAATGGCTATCTTTTAATGGAATTCTATATAAATATCTTTCAAGCGGCATAGATTACGATTATAAAGAAAATTGTGGGGAAGAATTTTTTTCCGAGGGAATGGAGAGAGGGTTTTCGAAGAGAAAGAAATATATAAATTATGTACCAGTTGCGTATTGATGTCGATCTAATCGACTAACCCCTCACTCCAAATTTCGGGCCTTGTGGATAAAGGATGTGTGTGTGTGTGTGTGTCACAGTCGTATAAAACAATCGCTTATAAAAACAACATGGCACCATGCGTAAATGGTAAATAATATTTTCTCAGCATAATGCGATGTATATACATTGTCAGTAAAAGAAAGAGAAGAAATAGATTTTCTTGGATCTTGGACAATGAAATATCCAATATTTGAAATAAAGAAATTCGAAAACCGTTTTCAAAATAAAAAAAAAAAGAAAGAAAGAAAGGAAAAAGTCAAATCTTTAGAAATGAGTGAATGGTTTAAATATTTCGTTTCCATAATTCGGATTAACCACGCCAGATTTTTACATTTACCACTGTTGCTGTTCTCAATTTTAATTACACCGTTTCACCTCTTCTCTGCATTATCAAAATAAAATATAGATAATTAATTAATCACTTAGTTATTTAAGTATTTAATAGATACGTATGTATATAACCGATGATCTTTGGTTTTCAGTGACTTTTAAACATTTTACATATTCGTTTCGCTTATTTAAAATACCCAAGTGTATTTTTATATCTACCCCTATTGTTTTAGTTTCATTATTACTTCTTCAGCTGTATGTATCTATAACCAGAGATCGAAATGTAAACCAATAGTTCTTCAATAATTTAGCCCGTTCAGCGCATGTATATACGGTTTGTTGGTTTTTCTGCAATTAACACTTCAAAAGTTTTTTTGTTTTCTTTTAAAAAACTTCCTGAATTTCTACTCATGCAAAGAATTTCTCTTGCACCGTCAATGGGACAAAATATTGTTTACTGTAGAAGCAGCATGTTCTTGAACATTCCAAAATCACTTAAGATAATCTCTCTCTCTCTCTCTCTCTGTTTATATATATATGAGTTCACATCTAACTATTCGGCTTTGTGAATTTCCAGTTAGAATTGTAATAAACATTAATTAACAAATTACTAATATACAGGGTGTCCACAAAGTCTGAGTACATGGAGTAAATAAAATCATAACCTAAACAATTAAATATAAGAAATAATAATTTCTTAAAGTATGTGTGAATCCCCATGTGGGTACATGAAGTAAATAAAATCATAACATAAACAATTAAATATAAGAAATCATTTCTTAAAGTATGTGTTAATCCCCATGTACCCAGACTTTTGTGGACACCCTGTAGAACTAAATATTAATAAAACAAATAAAATTACGCAAATAAGTAATACTGGTCCCAAAATTATATCTTAGGGGTTGACAGTGGTTTTATTTCTTTATTTTTTAACGAACTAAATTTAATCCACAAAGTTGTGAACACTAGTCTTTTGTGTGAATATTTCTAAATCTCGTTTAATTTCTTGTTTCATCAGAAAACTATGGCATCGCTTCAGTCTTCAAAAGCTTCTGCATCCAGTGAAGTCCCTTTTCAAGGAACCAGCGGAGAATTAATTAAAATCAGCGAATTTATCGAATCCTGGAAGCAAATGTCGGAATATGATCTTGGTACTGTTAGGTCTGAGAAGCACTATATCCAAGATGCTATGGACCTAAATGATTCTGACTATTACAGACAAGCTGTGAATTGTAGGTGAGTTAGAGCTTGTTGGTATCTGTGGTTCTTAACCTAGGTCCTTATGACCTTTGGGGGTCCACATGAGATTTTGGTAGGCATGGGTAAGAAGTTTGCTTCCTAACCACATGGTTCTGGGTTCGGTCCCACTGCGTGACAGCCTCGAGCAAGTGTCTTCTACTATAGCCTTCGACTGACCAAAGCCTTATGAATGAATGTGGTGGACGGAAATTGAAAGAAGCCTGTCGTATATATACATATATCAATGTGTATGTATCTTTGTGTTTGTGCCCCACCACTGCTGCTTGTCAACTAGTGTTGGTGTGTTTACGTTCCCGTAACTTAGCGGTTCTTCGTAAGAAACCGATAAAATAAGTACCACGTTTTTAACAAAAATATAAGTACTGGGGTCGATTCGCTTGACCACAGTCTAATTCCTGAGACAAGAAAACAGAAAGCTAAATTGATTAATATGTATTTTTGTGTAATTCTGTACATGCATATATATTTTTTATGGTTTTGTGAGATTTGCCTTAAGTACTCTGATGTTATAAAGGAAAATTGCTTATTAATTACCTGAATTTTGTGTCTTCTATCAATGCCTATATATGTGTGTGTGTGTGTATATGTATATATATATATATATATATATATATATATATATATATATATATATAATATATCCTCTTTTTTCTTTCCCTATTTCTTTCTGTGGAAGAGCGTAGGCTCGAAACGTTAAAGACTTTTTCAATTCCCGAGCGTTATACTAATACATCTGTTTGTTTTCTTCACCACCTGTCTTTGTCTTTTTTTTTTGTGAATTCTCCCTATATATATATATATATACTTACATACATACGATGGGCTTCTTACAGTTTCCATCTACCAAATCCACTCAGAAGGCCCAAGGTTTTAGTAGAAGACGCTTGCCCAAGGCTGCCCTGAATATGAAACCATGTGGTTGGGAAGCAAGCTCCTTACCACACAGCCACACCTAACATCATCATAAGTAAATAAAGCCTTTCATTCTTTTAGGATTGATAAAAAAAAGTACCAGTTGAACACTGGGGGTTGATGTAATTGTCTCATCCCCCACCTTCCCCAAGCTGCCTTTGTGGCTAAGATTTGAAATAATTATATTATTTGTAGCTTTATCTGCTTCCAGATCCACTGTTCCAAAAATTATGTGTATATTTGTATATATGTGTTTGTATGTATGTATGTGTATATCTTCTCTGTCTGTCTGTTTGTCTCTTATAGTGACCAGTTGTTGTATTCTGGAGATGAAATAAAAGCCAGATTTCCTTGTCTCAATATCTTCACAGATGATGTAAAGCTCATGTCAGTCAAGTAAGTTACTCCTCTCCATTTTTTTTTTCTTGTTGTGTCAAATGTAAATAATGTAAATGACGATATATGTGTATATATATATATATATAATATATAATCTATAATCTTTAACTAATCTCAGACTCCAAGAACTGGATGTGAAACAGCGCAATGCAGATCCACTCTACAAAAGAAATGTTTTACTTCCACAGAAATCTAAAATACTGGATGTGGAATTGGTAAATTGGTTTTCTTTTTTTCTCTTATTTTTTGTTCTTTTTTTTTTTAACTTCTGGATGCTACACCATTCTCTACTACTCTATGGTGTGTGGTTGCGTCTGTGTCTATGTATGTGTGGTTGTGTCTGTGTATGTGTGATTTTATTTGTTTTAGTCATTTGACTGCAGCCATGCTGGAGCACCGTCTTTAGTCGAAGAAGTCACAACTATGCACTCACACACTCAAATACACACAAGCACACACACTCAGCCACAAACACATGCACACTCAACCACACAAGCACGTGCACACACACACACACACTCAACCACACAAGCACACACATACATACAACCACACAAGCACACAGACACACATACACATACATACTCGCACAGACACACACACATACAATCAGCCCCCCCAACCCACACACATACAATCAGCCCCCCAACCCACACACATACACACACTCAACCATTCAGACATACACACACTCAACCACTCGGACATACACACATACACGTGTACACACACACACACTACTTGTCCAAGCAGGTATTTTGTACCATACACAACCAAAGTCAATGGTTTTTTTTTTTATTGTTGTCATTCGTTTTTTTACTTTAGTTGGCTGACGAGGTCAGACCTTTGCCCCCAGACGAACATAGAGTGGTCACTCCTGATGCTCTGCTCCTCATCTCTTTATACAAGTCACGAGAAACTGGCCGGAAGCTCAGCAGAACCATATCTCTGGCCGGGGTCAGTATCTTCGACTCTTCTTCTTTATTATTATTCTGCATTTTCAAAACCAAACAAAGGGACAAAAATCATGATCTTGAGACCTTGAATTTCTTGGTGGGGACGAGAAGGAACCAGGGTGACTGGTGGTATTTACTTCTCAAGAAGACCCCCTGACTGATTTTAGGAAACTATGTTCTGTGAGTACTGCGTATGTGTGTGTGTGTGTGTATGCACGTGTGTGAGTGTGTCTTTTACTGTTTCCTCCCCCCCACCCAGATATCCCCACCATCCTTCCGTGACCCGACTCTTCATCAAATGTCACTTCATCCACGCCTTTTTGTCCATTTCTTTTATTTTTACTCTCTTTTACTTGTTTCAGTCATTTGAGTGCAGCCATGCTGGAGCACCGCCTTTAGTCGAGCAAATCGACCCCAGGACTTATTCTTTGGAAGCCTAGTACTTATTCTATTGGTCTATTTTGCCAAACCGCTAAGTTACGGAGACCTAAACACACCAGCATCGGTTGTCAAGCGATGTTGGGGGGACAAACACAGATACACAACATATACACACATACATATATATATACTTATATACGACGGGCTTCTTTCAGTTTCCGTCTACCAAATCCACTCACAAGGCTTTGGTTGGCCCGAGGCTATAGTAGAAGACACTTGCCCAAGGTGCCATGCAGTGGGACTGAACTCGGAACCATGTGGCTGTTAAGCAAGCTACTTACCACACAGCCACTCCTGCGCCTATGTTTTTCTTTTGTCAAATTTTAAATAAACTCTTTAGAAAACAAGGTGAACATCAAAATCAGATAATCATTGAAAATTTTATTGATAGGATTTGTTGTTTGGACAAAAAAAAAATCGTCGGGCAACAAGACATCAGACCAAAAGACTTGGACAAAAAGATGTTTGTCAAAGTGGCGTCAGATGCAAAGATATAGCTCTCATCCTTCATCCCTCAAGCTGCTGCTTTTCCATGATCTTAACTAATCTTTCTCAGGTGTAGGAGTGGCTGTGTGGTAAATGGCTTGCTTACCAACCACATGGTTCCAGGTTCAGTCCCACTGCGTGGCACCTTGGGCAAGTGTCTTCTACTATAGCCTTGGGCCGACCAAAGCCTTGTGAGTGGATTTGGTAGACAGAAACTGAAAGAAGCCCGTCGTATATATGTATGTGTGTCTCTGTGTTTGTCCCCCAAACTTCGCTTGACAACCGATGCTGGTGTGTTTACGTCCCTGTAACTTAGCGTTTCGGCAAAAAGAGACCGTTAGAATAAGTACTAGGCTTTCAAAGAATAAGTCTTGGGGTCAATTTGCTAGACTAAAGGCGGTGCCCCAGCATGGCCGCAGTCAAGTGACTGAGACAAGTAAAAGAGTATTCCTTTCCTGAGTCTCCAAATTGCCTCACCCCTTCACTATGCCCACATCTCTCTCTCTCACTGCCCCTCTCCCTCTCTTTCTGCTTCTTTACTATGTTGTCCTTCTCTTCCGTATACATATACACACACACACACACACAAACTCTTGTTTATTATGTCTCCTTTCTACTCCTCATCCTCCTCCCTCTCTCTCTCTCCATTTCCTCAGATGGGATTAGAACATGCCTTTGCTGTGTTGGGACAACAGAAGCTGACAGAACTACGTGATCGCATTTGCTGTGTTAATGACCTTCTCGTTACTGGCGATTACAGTGAAGATCCAGATCTCGATATTAACCTATGTGCCCGGGTATGTATCTCTCTCTCTCTCTCGGCCATTTGTTGCTGACCCTTTCTTTTTACAGATAAGAACCTGTTCTTTTATTTGCTTCAGTCCTTTGACTGTGGCCATGCTGGAGCACCGCCTTTAGTCGAACAAGCCAACCCCAGGACCTATTCTTTGTAAGCCTAGTACTTATTCTATCGGTCTCTTTTGCCAAACCGATAAGTTACAGGGACGTAAACACACCAACATCGGTTGTCAAGCGATTGTGGGGGGACAAACATATACATGTATATATATATATATACATACATCATCATCAGCATCATTGTTTAACGTCCGCTTTCCATGCTAGCATAGGTTGGACGATTTGACTGAGGACTGGTGAACTGGATGGCTGCACCAAGCTCCAATCTGATCATACATATATATATATATATATATATATATATATACAGATATATAGGGCAGGGAATCGTCAATTAGTAATAAAATTAATAATGAACAATTTTGCCGAGTAGCTCAGTATGAAAAAACCTTTATCGGTAAAACCATTTATAATCATAAATATACAGGGATTAGCAATTGAGCTGCTTCTCCAACATACTGAGAATTCAGAAATAGCAGTCAAAGAACTACTGATTCCAAACTACAAATTTTTTCTCTAACGGATGGCGATATTTATGGCACACACAGAACAAAAACAGAGAAAAAATTTGTAGTTTGGAATCAGTAGTTCTTTGACTGCTATTTCTGAATTCTCAGTATGTTGGAGAAGCAGCTCCTGCTAATCCCTGTATATTTATGATTATATATATATATATATATACAAAAATAAGGGCAGGGAATCGTCAATTAATAATAGAATTAATAATTAACAATTTTGCCAAGTAGTTCAGTAAGAGACACTTTCAAATTTATCAGAATATCGGACTGAAGATTTGGAATAGAGAAATTTTCATTCTCTTAACCATGAAACGATCGTATCCGATTAACTAAAGACTTGTTTTGTTTATGCTTTTCCCTCCGGTTTTTTGTTCTATGTGTGCCATAAATATCGCCATCCGTTTAGAGAAAAATTTGTAGTTTAGAATCAGTAGTTCTTTGACTGCTATTTCTAAATTTTCAGTATGTTGGAGAAGCAACTCAAAGCTAATCCCTGTATATTTATGATGATATATATATAGATAGATAGATAGATAGATATATGCATATATATATATAAAATGCACATTAAGTACAGGACATTTCCAGTGAGCGAAACGTATGTAAACACATGATGAGAGACATGTACGGATCAACTGTTAATTTCTCCCTATTTCCAGACTGGAACCTGGTGCAGCTCTCCGGCTTGCCTGTTCTAGTCAAACCATCTAACCCATGCCAGCATAGGAAGCAGCCACTAAATGATGTGCAGACCAGGGAGACAAGCACATCATCGACCACAACTACTTCCCTTTATTATTATTATTTTTATTAATTATTATTATTATTGATGATGAAGAAGCAGAAAACAGGACGGTCAGGGTTAGAATATTTGTGATTATAATTCTGCTTGATCAGGGCTGAGCTAGAGTTAAACAAAAACCCTACCATAAAGGTCCTCCACCCTTGGGTCTTATTTACTTCCGGCTTCCCTAGAATTACAATCTTCATCTCTAGAGACAGGGAGTCACCATTGCTCATCTTCATCTTCTTCTGTTCCAGGATATTTTCAAGTCTGGATATTTCTTCATTGAAGACATCTTTTATGATGACACAAGACATGCTGACAGTCCAAAATATAGCGAGTAAGTATATGTATGTGTGTGTGTGTGTGTAAGATGGTTGGTGTTTGGAAGAACATCCTGCCATCAAAACCATTCCAAAACAGACAGTGAAGCCTGGTGGTCTTCCGCCGAGCTAGCACCTGCCAAACTGTTCACCCCATGGAAGGCTGATGATGATGAGGATGATTTGGTCTTTTATCTTTTAATTGTTTCAGTCATTAGACTGTGGCCATGTTGGGGCACCGCCTTGAAGAATTCCAGTTGAGCAAATTAACCCCAGTACTTTTTTTTTTTTTAATCCTGGTACTTCTATCAGTTCCTTTTGCTGAACCACTAAGTTATGGGGGACATAAACATATCAACACTGGTTATCAGATACAAAGACACGCACACCCACACATATGTGTGTGTGTGCAATGAGCTTCTTTCAGTTTTCATCTACCAAATCCACTCACAGGACTGGCCAGCCCTAGGTTATAATAGAAGACACTTGCCCAAGGTGCCATGCTGCAGGACTGAATCTGGAACCATGGATTCAGAAGCAAAATCTTTATTACAATACTCTGTTTCTCTGCATCACCACCATCATTGTTGTGTGTGTATGACAAAGGTAAGACATCATTCTTCGTCATCATCGTTTAGCATGTTTTCCATACTGGCATGGCTTAGGTTCTTTGACTGGAACTGGTAAGCTGAAGAGTTGCACCAGGCCCGAGCCTGCTTTTGGCATGGTTTCTATGGCTGGATGCCCTTCCTAATGCCAGCCACTCCTTAGAGTGTACCGTCTACCTTTAATGTATTTCCAGCACAGGTGCCTTTTAGCACCATCTGAACGTGGTTGATGCCAGCCCCACCACCCCGCCTGGCTCCTGTGCCGGTAGCACATAAAAAGCACCATCCAAACGTGGCCAATGCCAGTACCGCCTGACTGGCTCTCGTGCCAGTGGCTTGCAAAAAGCACCCGCTACACTCTCGGAGTGGTTGGCTTTAGGAAGGGCATCCAGCTGTAGAAACATTACCAGATCAGATTGGAGCCTGGTGCGGCCTCCTGGCTTGCTAGTCCCCGGTCAAACTGCCTAACCCATGCCAGCATGGAAAACGGACGTTAAACGATGATGATCAATGAGTCTCAACCCTTTTTTGCCTATGAACCCTTTTGATTCCTATTTTACTATTCTGGACCCTAATAAACATTCAATGTTTAATAAAGTCCCATTATATTCTTGAAATTAAATATTATTAGGAATTTTATAAAAATTGTTAAAATTCTTTGTGTATTGGCGAAGTATAACCAATTTATTGAACAGCAAAATCTTATTTGGACCCACAAGAGCCATATGGACCTTGGTTGGGAATCACTGGTTTATATGGTGAAGGCATGTGATGGTTAGGCGGGCAGAGGATGTTTCTTTGTATGCATTTTTATTAATTTAGTTTGTGTGCATATATACACACATACATATATATACTTTTTTTACAGTGAAGTAATTGCATGGGCAGCCAAATCAGGGACCCATTACAAAAGTCTGCCAATGGAAGACACCAAGTTCAGTGACCTCAGCTTAAGGATTGGTTACCCTTTTGTCTACATGCACCAGGGTAACTGTGAACACCTGCTTGTGGTGTCTGATATACGGTGAGTAAAACTATCCTTTGATATAACCATATAATCCCTCTTAATCATTTCAAAACCAACCCCTAATCTAGTCTTGGGTAAGAAACTCAGCTACATCTACTGGTGAAGCTGTGACTCAGGTATTCTCTATGATATCAACCCCTTTTGTTTTAAAACATTTAAATTTATTTACATCATAAGAATTTGTAAAATTTGTTTTCCAACCACATGGTTCCAGATTCAGTCCCACTACATGGCACCTTGTGCGAGTGTCTTCTATTATAGCCTTGAGCCAACCAAAGCCTTGTGAGTGGATTTGGTAGACGGAAACTGAAAGAAGTCTGTCTTATATATATATATATATATATGTAGGACAGACTTCAGAGCAATTCTTGGCCGCAATCAAATAACTGAAACAAATAAAAGAAGATAATATATATATGGAGACTAAACAATTGCTCTAAACGCTTACAAGTGGTGATGATGATGATGATGGTGTAAAACAAGGTGGCATATTAGTACCGTGTCTTTTTTAAAAAGAAATAATAAGGGAAAATGACCAAACTTGTACTCTTGTTTTCTTCTTCTTTGCAGCATGCTGCATCCTCACGACAGCTTCAATATACTCGATTATCCTTACTTAGTGAAACGGCCAAGCAAGAAACGAACCATTTGCAGGATTTGTGCTTTTGATTCCGCAAGGTAATTTTTCTTTGTTTTTCTTATTTTTGTTTTCACATGTGCTGGGGACACATGAAAAACAACATTCGAGCGTGGTCATTGTCAGTGCCGCCGAACTGGCTCCCTTGCAGGTAGCACGTAAAAACACCTTTTGAGCATGGTCGTTGTCAGAACCACCCGACTGGCCCTCGTGCCGGTGGCACGTAAAAGCACCCACTACACTCTCAGAGTGATTGGCATTACGAATTTCAGCAGTTTATACTTGAGTATCATTTCTTTGTCTGGATGTTTTGCATTCTTGTATCCTTTATATATAAATATATATATATGCGTGCATAATGACAGTGTGACTTCTATCCATCATATCAAATGCTTGGTGCATCTGATCAGATGGGCGTGTCCTACATGCCCATGAAACTTTAAATCATGTGGAACCAAGTCACGCTGTTATTAAAAATGTACCTCTTATCAAATGTGTTGAGTGTACTTTCTTTCATTTGTTCACTCAATGTGTGTGTGTTTACACAGACACACATACATATTCTTGGGCTTCTGCACAGTTACCAACTTCCAAATTCTACTTGAAAGCTAGTGGTCAAACTGAGACTGTCTTCATAAGGTTATGCAATTGACATGGTTATCAAGGAGATTCAGCGTGACGAGGCTGGCCCTTTGATTTACACATACAACTCATTTTCACCAGGTGACTGGACTGGAGCAATGTGGAATAAAGTGTCTTGCTCAAGGATACAATGTGCCACCAAGAATTGAACTGCTGGCCTTATGATTGTGAGCTGAATATCCCTACCAACTAAGCCATGCACTTTCACACAAACTGCATGATTAATTCAGAACAATGTGAATAAACATAATATTTGACGGAGAAATCTGAAAGGTAAAGGGTTAAACAATGACGGTATTCACAGTCATTGGACACGCATACAAAATATTAACATCGCATATGGATTTACATTTTGTATCCTTTATAATCTCTTTCCAGATGGATGACGGAGGGAAGTGTTAATTCTTTAGAAGATCCATCATTTTACTGTCAAGTGTGTTTTCGATCGATACATTATGATCAAAATGGCAAGAAAATTGGAAACTTTAAAGCCTACAAATATTTTGATTCTCACACGGTTTTATAAATAAAAATAATTTTTTTTTTATTGATCTTTTGTTTTCTAGAAAAGTTTGTTTGTTTTTTTTTATTATGTATATATACTCTTTTACTTGTTTCTGTCATTTGACTGCGGCCATGCTGGAGCACCGCATTTAGTCGAGCAAATCGACTCCAGGACTTATTCTTTGTAAGCCTAGTACTTATTCTATCGGTCTCTTTTTGCCGAACCGCTAAGTTACAGGGATGTAAACACACCAGTATTGGTTGTCAAGCAATGTTGGGAGGGACAAACATATATATACATATATAAGACGGGCACTCTCCATTTTCTACAATGCTCTTCCATCTGTCTGGTAGACTTGCAAGGCCCCTCTTCCAAAATTCACTTGTCCGTCATGAAAAATACTCCTCCAGTACAGTTTTGACCTCGTCTACAGAATTCATATTTTTTCCGTCCAAATTAATTTGAAGACTGCGGAATAAATGATAATCAGAAGGGGTGATGTCCAGCGAATATGGTGGGTGGGGGCATTGTTTCCCATTCAAACTGCTCCAGCCTTTGGAATGTCATCCTCGCTGTATGTGGCCGAGCATTATCCTGATGGAAGAACACCTTTTGTCTTGAAACCAAAGATGGTCATTTTCCTTCTAGCACTGACTTGAATGAGTGTTTGCGTAACCAAATCCAAGCTTCTCTGATGGGATTTTGTCCTACCAGGGTTTGCAGGGTGTCCTTGTTGAGCTCTACAGATCTTTCAGGACAAAGCCCATCTTCTAGGCTGTAGTTTTCGGCCCGGAATTTCTGGAACGACTGTTAACACTGGCTTATGCTTATTGTCTGATCCCCATATACTGCATTAATATTCCTTGCACTTTCCGTTGTGTTGTTGCCTTTACTGAAGTCATAAAGCAAAATATGCCAAATATGCTCCTCTGTCACTTTCATTATAACTTTGAAAAAATAACTGTTAAAACTGAACTGCACTCTTCAAAACTTACACTAAGAATAAAGACAAAGTAAAATTACTCCCTGCTTTTATAGCAAGTTGATGCAGGTAGTTTATCCCATCCCGCACCAACTTTTAGTTCATGCAATTGAAAAAGCCACATTGCTTATGGGATGACCCAATATATATATATATATATATATATACACACACACACACACACACACACAAGTCACTGCACACTCAGGTGTGTGCACAAGTGAGTGTTTGTTTCCAACATTTTCTATCTTTTTTTATAAATCACCAAAATCAGCTCAGCATATAATTTGAAGAGAGTGGGGGGGGGGGGAGGAAAATGACAAATCATCTCACACACACACACACACCCAGAAGAATGTCTTACAGTCAACAATCTGTGTTAAAAAAACACAAACACAGAATTTTATGATCCTTGTGCACAAACTAATTAACTTTATTCACAAGCATTCAAAATTTAAAGAATTTTGCACACAGAAAATAACATATCATTACTATCATCATCATCATCATTATAGTGTTGTTGAAAAGATGCAACAATATTCATAAATGTAAAATGTAGACCTTTTCTTGTACACATACATACACATACACACACACACACACAGCTATCTTTGACCAAAAATTTCCAAAAGCCCATCTCCACAAAAAAAAAAAAAAAAAAAAATCTTTCTTGGAGTTCCATAACCAAAAATCTTTATAATTATTTACAAGTTGGTCTGAAGTAACAAATCAAGATGGAATGGCCATTTGGGATTTCTGTTCTGTGTAGAGGACTTTCTTTTTGTGTGTGCGTGCGTGCATATGTGTTCTTCATGTCACAAGTGTTTCCTTCTAATTTAAATATTTATTTTAAATATATATAGTTGTTTCAGGTTTTTTTTGTGTTTCTCCTTTTCATTGTTTTCCATTTTTTAAAAAAATTTTTTAAAGCCCCTTCACCCAGTGGTTGATTTTGGTTCCTCAACCATCTCCACGTCGGTAGAACTACAATTCTGCGGGGAAACGGAATGATCTGTAGCAGGCAAGATATTTGTCGATGTCTGTGGGTTTACCGACATTTTGAAATCGGGAGTTATTTCGTCCTCCATGGGTCCCTTCACTGGCTCTAAATTTACACATCCCGGTTTGCCCTCAATACTTTCAGAAGTGCTGCTTGGCCTTACATCATTGCAATCCCCATTGACACTTAGTTTCGTTATACTGCTGTCACATTTGGTGCTTGGTTTCATATCATTAACGTTGCCACCTTCGCCTCTTGCCTCTTTCATTTCAATATTCTTACTTTCGCCGTTAGTCTTCAGTTCCACACTCTTACTATCAGTATTTGTTTTGGATTCACTGTTGTTATAATCCTCAGAGTCGTCTATAACGATGACACTGTCACACATCGAGCTGCTGTCTGCGTTCTTCAAAGACACAGATTTCTCCCTTCTCTGCTGCTCTGCTTTTACCGTACTCGGCAGAGCAGTTTTTTCTGAACTCTGTGGAGCTGCCTTTGTGAAATTCAAGATGGACATCTGGTCACGAGGTAAAGGCTTCTTAGCGGGTGATTTAGCATTATCTTTGATATCGTTTATAACAACATTATCACCATTGTTGCTGTTGTTGTTGCTGCTACTACTACTATTGCTGCAGCTGACACTGTCGGCTACAGCAGCAACAGTTCGGACAGAGCTCAATTTATCAGATGTCTGGGCAAAGCTTAGTATGGACATCTGGTCACTAGGTGCAGGACGAGCAAGAGGCTTGTCATTACTTCCGCCTTTACCATTTGGTGTTTTTGCTTCAAGGGTCGTTGGTAATGACTGTAAGGAAATCTTCGTTGACTGCAAAATGGCAGCTGCTGCCATCTGTTCTTCTTGAGCTTTTATCTCAGATGTTTTGTCCTTCAGTGGCAAATCTTCAAGGCCATATTGTTTCCTAATATCATTGTGAACATACCAGCATATCTTGGAGTAATCAACCCTTTTTTCTCTCACCGCTATCACTAATATCTTCTTTTCTAGCTGGCGTTTCGAGATGATAGAGTTTTCTTCCGGAGCATCTGTTTCGGTCACAGACGTGTTGGGAGTGCTGTTCTGTTTACAGACATCGCTTTTTTCGCCTGGGGTGCCAGGTGTGATGTCGCTGCTTGATTCCGTCTTTGACTCCTCTTGGGCCACTTTGGCAACCATATTAGCATGTTTCGTGTTCCAGTAAGATTGGAATTCAACGACGAGCTTCTTGATGCCGGTACGACTTCCGTGGACAAACTTGATCAAATCTGGAAGAGCTGCAACATAAACAAGAACATCAATTAGCAATGTCATCATCACCACTTCTCTCATCATCATCATCATTCATACCATCACAATCATCACTGCAACTACCATCGGTTCCCACCGTCTTTACAACACTATCAACTACACAAATGTTATTATTTCTAAGACCTTCTTTCACCACAACCACCACTACAACCGTTGTCGCTGACACTGCCACCACCATACACCAGACCCATCAATCAGATTTTCTGATGGTATCTGGGAATAAGAACGGTCAAGTGAATCAATGTTAGTCGGGGGGTTAAGGAATGAGGAAAGAGGCTGCGGTAGAGCAGGTTCTTGTTGCGGAGGAGCTACCTGGCTACTCACATTTATGAGGAGTGAGATTGAATTGGTGGTTTGTGTGTGCGTGTCTATATATGCATACGTACAATCTTGGCTAAAAGTTTGGAACGTTGGTCTGAAAATTAGAATTTTTATATTAAGTGTCAAAGTTATATTTAATATATAACAGACCATTGGGTCTGTGTTGCATATATTTGAATCAAATCGTAATTTGGCATAATAATTTTAATTTTAAAAAAAGTGTTCCAAACTTTAAGCCATGACTGATATATATATATATAAGAAGCTAAAGCTTCTTTTAGACTTACAATCTACACAGCAACCTCAACAGTACTCATGACACAAAAATGCACCTGGTACACACTGTGAAGTGGTTGGTGTTAAAAAGGGTTTAGGGTCACGGAAACCATGAACACTGGAGCACAATGCTGTCCTTGGACCCATCAGTTCCAGATCAAACTGTCCAATCCATCCATGCCAACACATGTTAAATGATGATAAAGACATTTCTAGATACATACCTTCTTCTGGAACAACACGTTTCTTCAGGTTATTCCCAGACTTGTTCTCCGTCGGATCCACTTCTTTCAGGGCTCTATTATGGGATGTAGCAATTGGCATTTCTCCATTTATGATGGTCACCTAGCAAAAAAGGAACAATAAATTATATTCTCTAATAATTGGTCCCAGGCGTTGGTCTGCGACGGTGTTGGGTTATTAATGCCCCCAAGGGATCTGGTTGATTATATTGACCCTAGCCACCATTTTAGTATTAAATTCATCAATCTTTATTCAATGCCAAAAATCAGATTTCTAGCATAAAACAATCTAACTTAAAAAGTTACATTTGATTTGCATACACACACACACATAAACATACATGCATGCATATATATATATATATATATATATATATATAAAATCAAAATACCTCTGGATATCCTTGTTGCTTATTTTGATTTTAATCAATTTATTTTGAAATTGTATGGATAATACTGCACTAAATTCTGGTGCCTCAACTTAAGTACCATATTCACCTGAATCTAAATTTTTATATATATATAGTTTCTTTTACTCTTAAATTTGTTTCAGTCATTTGATTGTTGCAATGCCGGAGCACTGCGTTTAGTCGAACAAATCGACCCCAGGACTCGTTTTTAATCCTAGTACTTATTCTATCAGTCACTTTTGCCAAACCACGAGGTCACAGGGAACAAACACAAAGACACACACAGGTACATACAAGTGTGTGTATGTATATATATATATATATATATATATATATATATATATATATATATATATACACACACACATATACTTGTATAGATAAGTGTTTTAGGTTTGTTCTCTGGCTAAGTAGATGGTCAAGTCTTTTACATTTCAAGCATACACTCTTCTACAGAAAGAAAATAAAACCAGACTTCTACGATACAGACCCTGTATTCATTGAATATATTAGCATCATTCTTTGCAGATCCATCCCATATACAGCCAATGTATTCTGGTTTGTGAGGCAGACCTTGCTGGTTTCTCTGGCTCTCCCATTTTTCAGCATTGGCAGCTCGGCGGGCCTTCAATATTTCAGGGGTCACCTGCAGTTAATTGAGGAAATGAAATAAAAGGGAGTTAAAAGCACAAAAGTTTATTACTAAATAACTGGAAGATACAGAACAAGTGAAGTTTACAAATGAAAATGTTGAACATGCGGAGAGCTATTCTTCCATTAATTATATCATCAGCATCACAATTTTAATTCTTTTACTTGTTTCAGTCATTTGACTGCGGCCATGCTGGAGCACCGCCTTTAGTCACACAAATCAACCCCAGAACTTATTCTTTGTAAGCCTAGAATGTTAAACATCAATAATATGAACAAAGACGGAATGGTAAGCAGAGGGAAATGGGTTTGTGAACTTTTGTTTTTCTCTTAGGGACTTCAAGGTAGACATAGACACCAACATAAAATGTACCTCATCATCTTCAACACAGCCTTCCCCTTCAGACAAATAGCCATGAGGTACCATCCAGCCATCTTCTTCATCTTCATCATCTTCTTTGTCGTCTTTCTCTTCCTCTTCCTAAAGCGGAAAATATCGGAAATTGAAGCAATGAAATATACCAACATACTTTTACGAGTATTACAAAGAAATTTTTTTTAACGTAACAATAAAATAAAGCTGTTCTGAAGTCTAAATTCTGAACCATTTAGTCGTACCTGTAATCCCAAGGGCCAGACTTGTCACACTCTGCATCACACTAAGAGCCCCTGAAAACTACATTAAATGTAGATTATTGCTACTACTACTAATAATAACCCTTTTTCCCTATAGGCACAAGGCCTGAAAGTTTGAGGAGAGGAAGCTAGTTGATTACATCAAACCCCACCCTCCAAAAAAAAAAAGACGGAAAAGGCAAAGTTGACTTTGACAGGATTTGAAACGAGGGCATAAAGAGCAGGAAAAGATGCTGCCTGACATTTTTACCAACACACTAACAATTCTGCCAGCTCACATCATCATCATTGGCGAGGCAGAAGACTGCACTAGGCCTCAATGGATGCTCTCCCTAACCCCAACACCAACCACCCAGCAGAGTGGACTAAGTGCTTTTTACATGGCACGAGCAAAGGAGAGGTCACTTTTGGACAAACCAGAGGCCAACACCAAGATCCAACGACTGCTCAGGAATAATTTCCCTGGCTGGATGCTCTTCCGAGTATAAACCATGTCTGACATAAATGCAGCTACCGATTCTACTCGACCCAGCATGGCCACTTCCTTCAACAACTTCAAACTTCCATTGAGCTCAAAATTAAAACCTTGGCGGTTTGTTGTACTTGATAAGAAACATCTAAGTAAAACCACTGCCTTCTATATGTACAGGTTTGTCCTTCAAAGGTGCTGCGGCCACTTAAAAAGCACCCATGCTGGTGGCACATGAAAATGCACCCAGCACACACTGTTAAGGAGTTGGCATTAGGGAGGGCATCCAGCCATAGAAACCATGCCAAAACAGACAGTTGGAGTTTGGACAGCTCCCAGCCGGCCAGCTTCATGTCAGACCATCCAATTCATGCCAGCATGGGAAACAGACATTAAACAATAATGATGGTGATGATGCTGATAATGCAGCATCTAAATAATTTTATAAAGGGATTAAAATCTAACAAGTCTATTAAAATGAAACAGATAAAAAAAAAAAATTTAAAAAATCAACTTACCTCCGATGAGGATAAACTTTCTCCTGGTTCTTCTTCTTCCCATTCATCATCGCTATCAACTTCATAATCAAAAAGTGCCTGAAATGGAAATATAAACACTGAAGCCTTCTTTTTGCACATGACATCAAACAGGGCACATGCACATGTGGGTGTGTGCATGTGTGTCTTTTATTTCCAAGGGTTTCCGTTGAACAAATCAACCCCAGTATTTTTCGGGTCTGGTATTCATTTCATTGGTCACTTGCTGAATTGCTGAGTCACACAAACGTGAAAACAGAAACATGGATTGTCAAGCAGCAATGGGAGATTAACACACACACACACACAAATGACAGGCTTCTTGCAGTTTCCGTCTAGCAAATCTACTCAAAAGAACTTCTGTGGCCTGGGACTATAGTAGATAACACTTATCCAGGGTACCACACTCTGTGACTGAACCCGAAACTATGAGGTTGAGAGGCAAACTCCTTACCACACGACAAACCTGTCTTACACACCCACAAAATTTCAGGCCACATGGAGTATATATATATATATATATATATATATATATATATGGGAGACAAAACCAATCACACACAGAAGAAAAAAAAACAGCAGCATACCGTATCTTTCTTCCATGGATTTTTGGCAGACAAGACATTGCTGGATTTCCTCCAGGTGCCATAATAAGGAGGACGGTAGTTGGTGTGAAACTGTAACAGTTTGACATGATAAGTCACCTTCTTCACAACATCATCTTCGTGTGAAATATCATCATCCTGGTCACCTTCCCTGAAGCAGCAACAGAATGGAAAAAACACAATTGCATTAGAAGATACATCATCATCATCATATAACATCTGTTTTTCATGCTGGCATGGGTCGGACAGATCGACAGGGACTGGCAAGCTGCAGAGCTGCAGAACGCTCCATTTGTCTGTTATAGCAGAGTTTCTACGGCTGGATGGCCTTCCTAATGCCAACCAGAGTCTACTGGGTGCTTTTTATGTGGTACCAATACCAGTGCTTTATACATGGTGCCAGCATGGGTAATTTTTATGTGGCACTGGCACAACAACAAGAATAATAACCATTTCTACTGCAGGCACAAAACAGGAAAGTTTGCAGATAATTGGATAGTTGATTACATCAACCCTAAGACAATAAAAACCTAGGCAGAATTTGAATTCAGAAAGTATAAACAGACGAAATTCCACTTAGCATTTTTGTTTGCCATGCTTACAATTCTGCCTTCATAATAGTAATAATAATAATAATATCGCCTTAATACCTCTCTCTCGAAATTGCTCGATGATGTACAGTATAACTACAAAATGTTTGATAAAAATATAAACCATCTCTTTTACATGGATGATTTAAAGCTCTTTGCGAAAAATGACCAACAACTACAGGGCTTATTAGCAATTGTTAATTCTGTGATGACATCAGGATGCAATTTGGGGTAGGTAAATTACACTGGCCCCACTGTTTCACTGGTACTTAATTTATTGACCCTGAAAGGATGAAAGGCAAAGTCAACCTTGGCGGAATTTGAACTCAGAATGTAGCGACAGGCAAAGCAGTTCGCAACCAGCTATCCACATAATTCCTACTAGGAATAAGACTGAACCTGAGCCAAACCAAAAATAATAATAATAATAATAATTATAATAATAATGGTGATGATAATGATTTCTTATATATTATTAGAGTGATATACCAATAACCACATAAATTTACACCAAAATGAAAAAAGAAAAAAAAACCAACAGACATAAACCAGAATTCTAGATGATGGGTGATGATGATGATGATGATGAGCAACAACAACAATGTCTTACCTTGGCCAGGTCTTCCCAGATCTTCTGGGTGTGAAGCCATTAGATTTCAACTCAGTTTGATACAAAGGCTGGTGATCCTACAATAATAGAAATACATCATTAATATCCTATACAGACATATACACACTCACTCTTTCTGACTCACTCACACACACAACATATAGCTGTTCTTTACATTCTGTCCATGCTAAAACAGTGGGGTATTTATCAAATCAACCCTTCTGTTGTTACTACATTTCTAATGAAAAGCACCTCTTTGTTTTAAATGATTTCAAACCATGAGAAATACAGTAAAACAACTATAAACTCTTAAGCATTTAAACCAGCCATATTTCACTCAAATATTCTACCTGTTTCATGCTGAAATTGGTCAGATCCAACGTCTTACACCTGCCCTACAATGTCATTCTAAAAATAAACAATCACTCAATGAAATCTCAAAGCTATGAGATAATGCATGATTAATTCAAAATAATATGAATGAATATTGTTTGACAGAGGCCGTCAAAAGTTCAGAGCAACCAGTCATAATGTCAACAAAGAATGTCAACATCAAAAATGCTTCTCTCAAATGGTGACAAACCGGATAAGGGTGGGAGGGCGGATAGGTAGGTGGGTTTAAATAGAAAGACAGACACATACATATACCCATCCACACACACACATCAATGAATCAAGCAAGACTTGTCCAGAAAACAAACCTGAGTTTTCATAATTTCATCCAATTCGTCCATGGATTCTTTGGAAAGAGATCGTCTGTCTGCCGGTGCCATGCGCATGTCTTTCTTCACCTCAAATGGCATAAACATGCCAGAATGCTCCTTTGGCTGTTCATAAATAAAACAAAATTAAATAATTGAATACTTATAACATAAATAAAAAATAAATTAAAATAGCCGTCTGTGTATCATACTAAATGTATACACATCATTAGAAGGCATGAAGTTCTGAAACTGTGTGAGACGATAAAATCTCATCCAAAACTCATATTAAAAACAATACATACTTCTAATTTTGGCAAAGGCCAGCAATTCTGAGACAAAGGAGAACCTGGTGCTCTGGTGCTTATCGATTAAACTTTGATCAGCATCAGAGCTCAGCACATTTGCAGAAATAAGTTTGGGCATTCTAAATACCTTCACGTACAGTTAAATCGAGTTAAAGAGTTATAGCAAGTGTGGTAGTGTGGATATTTATATTTTGTAATTTATGAACCATATGTCTAGTAATAAACAAAAAATTCTTTTAACCCTTTTGATACCAACCCGGCTGATACCAGTTCTGGCTCTGGCTCTGTAGTACGAATGTCTTGTTTCCGAAAGTTCTGAATTGAAATCTTCCAAGCTTTAGTCACAATTTATGTTCCTAACACTAGCTTAATGATAACTAAGTTAGTTTACTAAATTCTTTGTTATATTCAAAATTGAAAGAAACACAGAGCATCTCAAAAGAAATATGGTAATGAAAGGGATTAGGTAAAAATGCTTGTTTTGTTTAAAAATAATTCTGAAAACACACACACACACATACACAAAGGAAGAAGCAGAAAAATGTTCAACCAACCTTAGCAACTGGTTTATTCTTGGGTTTCTGTACAAAATAATTCTGGAAAGCAGCTTTTCTCCTCTGTTGTTTCCTCATCTGAAACAAATGAGATGACAATATAACCAAGATCTAGTGTAAAGGGTAAAGACCCCCTTTGGTCATGAATGACCATGGGATTGCACCTAGAAAGTTACCCCGCGAGACACAAGTCTGGGCAAGGTTGTTTCTGGAAGACCAGCAGTCACTCATGCATGCCAGCCTCTCTTCTCCATGTAACCAATGTTGTCCAAGGGAAAGGCAAAGGGGCCAATACAGCTTGGCACCAGTAAAATCACAAGTCATTTCTACAGATGACCAACGTGAACTGGAGCAATACGAAGTGTTTTGCCCAAGAACACAACACAGCCCGGTCCAGGAATTGAACTCACTACCTCATGATTGTGAGCTCGATACTCTAACCACTGAGCCATGTATCTAAAGACATCAGAATTGAAATGAAGGACATTCAACATTGGATGTTGTCATCATCTTGTGTTTCACTCATCAGACTGCAACCAAATAAAGTGACTCCAGTACTCACCTCTTTTAAGCCTGGTACTAATTCTATCAATTGCTTTTAGCAAACTGCTAAGTTACAGGGATGAAAACAAACCAACATGAGTTCCCAAGCAGTGGTGGGGAATACACACAAAGACATGCTCATAAATACACACACACACATGATGGGCTTCCTTACTGTTTCCTCCTCATCATCATTTAGCATCCATTTTCTATGGTAGCATGAGTTAAACAGTTTGACTGTAACTGGTAAGCCAGAGAACTGCACGAGGTTCTAGTCTGATTTTGGATCGGTTTCTACGGCTGGATACCCTTCCTAATGCCAACCACTTCAAGGGTGTAATGGGTTCTTTTTATGTGTCACCGGCACTGGCCACAACCACAATTTCACTTGGCTCAAGCACAACGAATCACCAACCACCCACCCACAAGGTTATATAGAGTTATATAGTTGGAGACATCTGCCCAAGATACTGCAACAGTGAGACAGCCTGAAATCGTGTTGCAAAACTGGTTTCTTAATCACACAACATGTTTGCACCTATAAAATTAGGTACCTAAGTTTCTAATGGTAAATCGTTCGTTCGTCGGTTAACGTCCGCTTTCCATGCTAGCATGGGTTGGACGATTTGACTGAGGACTGGCAAGCCAGATGGCTACACCAGGCTCCAATCTGATTTGGCAGAGTTTCTACAGCTGGATACCCTTCATAACGCCAACCACTCCGAGAGTATAGCGGGTGCTTTTACGTGCCACTGGCACAAGGGCCAGTCAGGCGGTACTGGCAACAGCCTCGCTCAAAAAAGTGTTTTTTACGTGCCACCTGCACAGGAATCAGTCCAGCGGTACTGGCAACGATCTCGAAAAAATTGCAATGATAGGTTTGAATTAAAAAAAGCTAAAATGAATGCAATTTATATCATAGAACAAGAAGTAATTTCAAGACAATGCCTGTATCAAAAGACACTGGCAGACGTAGTCACACAGACAGACAAACAGACTGGTAGCGACAGACGGATATAACTTACTTCCTCCTCCTTCTCCTTCACTTTTTCTTCCTCTTTTATTTTCCTCTCCTCGTCTTTCTTACGTTTTTCCTCCAGTTTTGCTCTGTAAGGCAAATGGTAAAACAAAAAAAAAGACAAAAAACTTAAAAAGAAATAAAAATCAAGAGAAGAAACTGAAGACTTAACTCTGATATCATTATTTTAACCCTCTCGGTCTTGGGGCCCCGCCAAGTCAAGTTTCACTTCCCCATCTGAACTCCTGAGCCAAAAAACATTAAATAGTTGCTTATACAGTTCAAAGTAATGATTGAAGGTAAACTAATGGACAGAATCACTAAAGTAAAAAAGAAAAAAAACCCACTAAGCCATGCCCTTTCATGAAATGTAAAGAGAGAAAACAAAGAACCAAACATAGAACTTAATTTAGAAACAAGACTCACTCAATCATATCTTGCTTCTTACGACGCAGTTCATCTTTCAGTTTTTCTTTCCCCAGTCGTTCCATCTCTCGCTGTTTCTCCTTCTCCGAACGCTCTTTATCTTTCTGCATCTTTAGATGTTGCCGTTCTAGAGATTTCCTCTCCTGAGTTATACAAACAGAAAGTAGCTTTCAAAAACAAAATAATAATAATAATAATCCTTTCTACTGGAAGCACAAGGCCTCAGATTTGGGGGAAGGGATGAAGTCGATTACATCGACCCCAGTGCTTATGTAATTAAGTGATTGTGCTCTACGTATCTTATAAAGCATATGCATGCACTTGTACTTTGAATAGGCCTATATCTTATAACTTGTTTATATTTGTAAGGGTGCCACACAATTCCTTACATAAATATTGGAAGGAAAAATATCGGAACAAGAACATCCGAACAAATAACAATCTTTTATTTTTCGTCTGTACAAGAGTTACATCTTGGGACAATCAGTAGCCAGGTCGCCTTGATGTGGAAGCAGCAACGTCGGTTTAGTCACAAATTTATGAAAGCATTCTTCACAGAACTCCAGCTACACGGAGCTGGTCAAATACCGAGCGTCTCAGGTGAGCAGCAGAGCTGTTGAGGACACATCTGCATAGTTCAGCTGCTGCTATTTTTCTGCACATGAGGGAACTTCTGGCAGGCCTTCCAGAAGGTTTCAACCCAGCGCATGCGTGCTGGAGACCCTCAAGATGACGTCACTACATATTAAAGAATAAAGATATTGTGAGTTGGAGTCGGAGTCAGTAAAATTATACCAACTCTGACTCCAGCTACTCCTAAATTATTTCCAACTACGACTAAACGGCCCTGATTTAAACTGCCCCTATCAGGCCAAAATATACTTTTTGCTTTTATGTCCAAACCGGCCAGAGCTGGCCTCTCACACCTACCCTACAATATCATTGTTAAAATAAACAACCACATCATCATCATGTAACGTCTGCTTTCCATGCTGGCATGGGTTGGATGGTTTGACTGAAAACCGGTATGCTGGGGGGATGGGCTGCGCCAGGTTCTGATCTGATTAGGCAAGGTCTCCCTAAACGCCAACCACACTGAGAATGTATGCTCACCTTATCTTCTTTACGTTGTTGTAGTTTCTGCAGTCGTTCGTTTTCTTTTTCCTCTTTCCGCTTCAATCGTTCCTTTTCCCTCTCCTCTTTGATTTTCTGCCTCATCGGATCAATTCGTCGTCGCTAGAGAAAGAGAAAGAGAGAAAAAGAAAATATAGAAACCCAGATGAGAAACTGTAAAGTTTATCTTAACTTTTTTTTGGGGGGACATTTTACTATATTTGGTGCAGACGTGGTTGTGGTGTTAAGATGTTTGCTTTCCAACCATGTGGTTTTGGGTTCAGTACCATAGCATGGTACCTTGGGTAAATGTCTTTTACTATATTATAGCTGAACAGTTTAGTGAGTGGATTTGGTAGATGGAAACTGAAAGAAGCCCATTGTATGTTTGTTTGTGTGCGTGTCTTGAGACTAAGTGGTGGTCGTAAATAAGCATCACCATCGTACAAACGGTGTTGTTCGTCTTGAATCGACTATGAGAAAAACATGCCTAGCCAAAGCAAAATATCATCTTTCTTGGAAACAATTGAGGGTTGGTGACATGTGAGTGTGTCTTTGTGTCTGTGTTTGTACCCACCTCACTATTGATGTGTTTATGTCCCCATGACTTAACAGTTCAGCAAAACAGACAAACAAAATAAATACTAGGCTTAAAATAAACAAAAACACCAAGTACAAAGACTCATTCATTCGACTACAAATCTTTCGAGGTGGTGCCCCAGCATGGCCACAGTCACAGTTTAATGACTGAAACAAGTAAAAGATGAGATATATATATATATATATATATATATATATATATATAGGCGAGGAGTGGCTGTGTGGTAAGTAGCTTGCTTACCAACCACATGGTCCCGGGTTCAGTCCCACTGCGTGGCATCTTGGGCAAGTGTCTTCTACTATAGCCTCGGGCTGACCAAAGCCTTGTGAGTGGATTTGGTAGACGGAAACTGAAAGAAGCCTGTCGTATATATATATATATATATATATATGTCTGTGTTTGTCCCCACCAACATCGCTTGACAACCGATGCTGGTGTGTTTATGTCCCCATAACTTAGCGGTTCAGCAAAAAGAGACCGATAGAATAAGTTCTAGGCTTCTAAAGAATAAGTCCTGGGATCGATTTGCTCGACTAAAGGCGGTGCTCCAGCATGACCACAGTCAAAAGACTGAAACAAGTAAAAAAGAGTAAAAAGAGTATATATATATATATATATATACACACACAAATATCATTCTATTACTCACCTTTTGTTTCACCTGTGCAGTTTTTGGAGTACTTGCCAACGGGTTTGGTTTCTCTTTGTTTTCCATTGGTGTGACGTCCTCATCCGAGTGACTGGCCACGGAGCAAGTAGTGGAAGACTCCTCATTGCAGGGAGTGGCACATGTGGAGAGGTCAAGCTCTGAACTGGAGTCATCGTCGTCGTCCTTCTGTTCTGCGGATGTCGGCAGCACCAGCGACTTTGCGCATTGCTTCGGGGACTTGGAAGAACTGGACAGAGGCGACTTGCAACTAGAGCCCGAGAGCGCAGAGTTGATCAGCTTGCTGTCGGCAGGAGACGAACAGACAGACATGTCGCAAAGTGCAAGGTCGGGCAGAAAGACTTTCACTTCACAGCCTGATCGTCCCACAACCTGATCGAATTTCTCTTTGAGAACGCTGCTCTTTGCATTGCCGAGGCTTGACTTTGGCTTAGCTTGGGGGTCCGTAAGCAATGCAAAGTTAGCGTCTTCGTTGAAGTTACTGCTCAGTTTGTTTTCTTTTTCTATATTCTCTTCACATTTCTCGCTGATGTTGTCATCCCCGTCAGATCTGGTCAAATCGATGACGTCATTGGTGGAACTGGAAATAATCTCATCTTGGACGTTTCTCGACGAGAAGAACTTGTCCAACGTGTGAGATTTCACAGTCTGTTGCATTGGTGTCGCGACACTACTTGAGCCAGAACTGGAAATAACCTCATCGCACACCTCCATCTCGGCAATACTACTACTATTATTTTTATTAACATTACTAATACTACTACTGTCACTATTATTGTTAGTGTTGTTGTTGTTATTAATACCATTATTATTTGTAATATTATTGTGAGGTTTTATTTTATTTTCGATATTTGCCTTTTGAATCTTGGCAGTTTTACTCAGACTAGTATCTTGGTCAGACAGCTTGCGTTTCTTGGAGGCAGTTACAGGCTTGTTGGGCTTGGCATCCAATGGTTTGAATGACAAACGAGCTGAAATGAAAGGAAAAAAACAATTAGTTAACACTTTAGCATTTAAACCGGCCATATCCAACCAAAATATCCTGTTTGTTTTACGATCAAACTGGTCAAATACAGACTGGGACACCTATGCTGCAATGTCATTCTAAAAGTAAACAATCTGATGATTGAAATCTCAAAGGTGTGAGATGATGCAGGGTTAATTTAAAACAATGTGAAGAAATATGCATTACGTTTGACAGAGAAATCATCATCGTTTAATGTCCGTCTTCCATGGCGGAATGCGTTGGACCATTTGAAAGGAGCCAGCACCAGACTTCTTTGTTTGTTTTGACATGGTTTTTTTATGGTCGGATGCCTTTCCTAACACTGACCACCCAGCAGAGTGGACCGAGTGCTTTTTATGTGGCACCAGCACAGGCGAGGTCACCAAGTAACTCATAAGACAAACATCCTTTGAGAGGAGAGGGAGCATTGGAGGAGGTGGTCATATCAGGTGTGTGTGTGTGTGTGTGTGTGTGTGAGCTAACTTTCGGTTAGTTAAAATGTTTGTGACAGATTTCAACTTCTAAAAGGGGAATTCACTGCAATTACCTGACAGGTATGGGGGTTTTACACCTTTTGCCATAAGAGAGAATTTTTTCTCTATGCTAACTGCAGTAGAATTTGCCTTTAGGAGTGGAAATACATCACAAATCGCTTATGCTTAAACACTGCTTGGCACTGACACTACTGGCTCTATATATATATATATATATATATATATATATATATCAGTTAATCTATATCCAAGAAAGACACATTAGATAATGCAGACTTAATTACACTATGGCCGTCTCTGAATACCAAAAATGAAAATGATGAGATGGGCATGACTGGAACATCTTTAATCACAGGTAAAGTGGAACAAGGTAGACTCGGGATTAAACAACAACATCATCATCATCGTTTAACGTCCGCTTTCCATGCTAGCATGGGTTGGACGATTTGACTGAGGACTGGTGAAACCGGATGGCAACACCAGGCTCCAGTCTAATTTGGCAGAGTTTCTACAGCTGGATGCCCTTCCTAACGCCAACCACTCAGAGAGTGTAGTGGGTGCTTTTACGTGTCACCCGCACGAAAACGGCCACGCTCGAAATGGTGTCTTTTATGTGCCACCCGCACAAGCCAGTCCAGGGGCACTGGCAACGATCTCGCTCGAAAATCCTACGGGAGCCAGTCAGGCGGTACTGGCAACGGCCACACTCAAAATGGTGCATCTTCATAAATGGTATGGTTACCTTGTGTCAGTTTCTTTTTTGTGGCCATGCTTGGATTCAGCTTGGGTGAAAGTTTATCTGGAAAAAGAAAAAATATAATCATAAATATTATTGGTATAAAATATTTGGTATCAAAAAGCCAGGCAGAGTATAAGAGTATGCAAAGGCATCATAAATATCATAATTTACGGAATGCAGAAAATTTTTCTTCTTGTTTAGGAAGATGAAGTCACAGAAATAAAAACCTGTTGAAGTCATATTTTAGAGTAATTTCATCACAATCGTCTAAAAGTTACCCTCAGACAGGGGCAGCCTGAGGCGTCAGTCAATCGGGCACTGCCCGACGATCTGAGGGGCCCACACTCTACTAAATCAATGCTAAGGGGCCTGGTAAACAGTTATGCCTGAGAGCCCTTAATACTCTCAGTCTGCCCCAGCCCCTTAAGTAGAGGAGTTTATTTTTCCACTTTTTCCATTTTTCAATGCATTTGTAGAGACAGAAGATAATTTTGCCATGTTCTAAGAGTATACACGAGTTATTCGGATGCCCATTCACAACTTTTCCATACTACCCCCATCACAAACTTGAAAATCGGGGAAAAAAATACTCCACCCTACAATATAAAGAATACAAATGGAGTTTAAAATTTAACACCATTTGCGTTTCTTTTTATAACCACACCGAGAACCAGCCCTCAGTCTATGGATTATATTAGATTTTTAGTACTTACTTATATTCAATATCCTACGCTATTGTACCTAGCCATTTCTTGCATCCTACATGGTGACGTACCTAGATTCCATTGAATACTGTAATTAATCTGTACAAACACATATTCGTTACTCTTTCACTTGTTTCAGTCATTTGACTGTTGCCATGCTGGAGCATTGCCTTGAGGGATGTTTTTAGTTGAACAAATCAACCCAGGACTTATCTTTTAAGACTAGTACTTATTCTATCAGTCTCTTTTGCTGAACCACTAAGTTACAGGGACATAAACACACCGACACCAGTAGTCAAATGATGACAGGGGGAGGGGACAAACAGAGACACAAAGACACACATATATATGACAAGCTTCTTTCAGTTTCTGTCTACCAAATCCACTCACAGGGCTTTGGTCGGCCCGGGGCTATAGAAAGACACAAATGCAGGTGCCACACAGTGGGACTGAACTATGTGGTTGGGAAGCAAGCTTCTTACCTCAGTCATGCCTTATATGTGTGTGTGTGTGTGTGTGTGTGTGTGTGTGTGTGTGTTATACACACATACATACAATCAGCTTCATACAATTTATCTATCAAATTCATGCACAATGCCTTAGTCAGTCCATGGCTACAGTGACAGAGACTTATCCAAAGTGCCACACACAAGAACTGAACCAAAAACTATGTGATTGGGAAGCAAACCCAAACCACACAACTATACCTACATCTATAATTACATATATGGCCCTCCATCGATTTCAACAATGAGTTCTCAATGGATAGACCAATTATAACATTGCCTTCTCATATTAAATGGTTGTGTATTTCACAGTCATGTTTATACTTAATGTAGTCCTGAAGCAGTGTTGCAGTGCGTGACAAGGCATAATCAAACTGATAGGCTTCGATACAGCTTCCATCTTCCTAATTTTACTAAGGAGGCTAGGGTCAAAATAAGTCTTTGATAAAAAACAAGAAAAAAATGCAAGAAACCAACTGAATCAAGATGCCACATAGTAGGATTGAAACCAGAACCTCATGTCAGTGAGGTGAACTGCTTAACTATTTGACACAATGCTGCATGCACACACAGACACACGTACATATATATATATATATATATGTACATATATACACAAATATAAACATAACTATGGTGTCCCAGCATGAGAGCAGCTTACCAGCTGAAACTAGTTAGAGCTTATATACATACAAATATATACACACACGCACACACATACACATAAATAAGTATACAAATATATATATATACATATATACACACACTTATAAAAATATACGTGGTAAGTAGCTTGCTTACGAACCACATGGTTCCGGGTTCAGTCTCACTACGTGGCACCTTGGGCAAGTGTCTTGTCCTATAACCTCGGGCCGACCAAAGCCTAGTGAGTGGATTTGGTAGACAGAAACTGAAAGAAGCCCGTCGTGTATATATATATATATATATATATATATATATATATATATATATATGTATGTATGTGTTTGTGTGTCTGTTTGTCCCCCCAACATCGCTTGACAACCGATGCTGGTGTGTTTACGTCCCCGTAACTTAGCGGTTCGGCAATAGAGAGACCGATAGAATAAGTACTAGGCTTACAAAGAATAAGTCCTGGGGTCGATTTGCTCGACTAAAAGGCGCTGCTCCAGCATGGCCACAGTCAAATGACAGAAAGAAGTAAAAGAAAAGAAATAATATACACACACACACACACACACATTTATACATCGACGTATACATATACACATATATATCTATGCATACCATGTCTATATATACACGTATTCATACACAGGTTATCTACCAAACGAATCTGTGCATACGTATATAATTTCATTGATATACGCGAAAATACTTGACATGTATATATATTCACACACACACACACATATATATATATATATGTACACACGCATATGACACACATGGAGGGGGGGGGGAGAGAGAGAAGAAGCTTTACTAAAAAGGAGGGAAAATATAGAGATAATATATACACCCTCACTGACATTAACACAATCAGATGCAGGGCGACGGGGGACGCCTCTACACGATCGTTCGAAGTTCTAGAAATAACAGCCAAATCCCCTTAAAAAACAGGAAGCGGGGACACATCGTGTAATGCAATGTTGCTGAATATACTAAAAAAACGTGATGGTCACGGTTAAAAAAACTTGCGATCATATATCTGCTTAAATCAAGTTTGACCTAAGGCCTAGGGTTAAAATAACAAGAGGTAAAATGGATAACGAAGGGGTTATAAAATTATCTTTAAGTAGGACAAGAGGAGGAGGTCCCTTAAGCGCTTGAGACCCAGATCGTTCAATGCTTATTGCTTTTATGGACGAAAACTGAGTTGATGTCGTTTAACACCAGGCCTAACTAGATGGAATGGATCTATAATCATAATGGCTTGGAGTGTATAACTACACAAGTGCACCCCAAATCATCACACGCCGACTTTGTTCCCTCATAACTCTCAGAAAAATGGATATATTTCAATGAAATTTTGTACGAGAACCTTTTAGATGGCATAGATTACGATTACGTCGGAATTTAATCTGAAAACATAAAAATAAAAAATTGGTGGGCGCACACACAGCGCATAATTTATTTTTTAAAAATCTGAAGTTACTTCAATCTAACATAATTGGGAGGTTTTTTTTTTAATTAAGCAGTGGACTACATTATCGAAAATGTGCTAGTTTTTTTTTTAAATCTTTTATTTTATTTATTTTCAAGTAACTGGGATGTCACCTTCATAACTGAGAATCACTAGCAGATTTGACAGCTATTTCTAGCAAACCGAAAGCTCATATAGAAAACGGATCCTTCGCTCGTCCGTCTTGGCGATGGCGCAATTTTGGACACGAAAACTTTTTTAAAACTTTTAGTAAATTATTCTGACATCCAACTTTTTGGGACGTTTTCTTTTCGTTTTATAAGTTCTTGACGAACTTGGTTTCACGGTCAGTCTGGAGTGAAAAAAATACGGAAATACGACTTATAACCAAAAACGTTCCATTCGCGACCATTCCGTCTTTTTAATTTGTGGTGGGGAGGGTATAAATAGGGGACATCATCCAATCTGTCCTTTATTTTTTAACTGATTTCTGAGCATTCCTACAGAACTGTGCCCCCCCCCATTTTCCTCACACACACACACACATAGCATTATGTATACATATATATAGATAGATAGATACACACACACACATATATAAACATATGTAATCACAGATGTTATGAAACTAATTATTATTGGGAAACAAACTAGTCTCCGAGTGATCACAATAAGCGGCTTCTACTTAACACACCAATAATGTCCATTAATCGTTCTATTATCATAATTAAAAGCCAACATGGACGCTAGACTTAGATAATTTCTTTTAAAACTTCTGTCATTAATCCTTGTAAGATTAACCTTATCCGATACCCTTATGGCAAATAATGGAACCTCTATTATTAAGGATTCTTTGTCCAAAAATATTAAAGTTCGTCGTGATAATTCCGATTCCATCCAGGATCTTTAAAATAAATAAATAAAATACCAGTCATATGTTGAGGTCGATATATATTTTCGACTGCCCCCGATTCGAAAATTTCTGCCTCTGAGCCTATGTAAGAAGAAATGGTTACCATTATTATTATTATTATTATTAATAATAATAATAATGCTAATTAATGTCGTTTCGATGTGGCACGGTGAACTTTTCAACTTTCCCAAAAGTCATTATTGTTAATATTATTGTTACCGAAACAGTTATGATTAGGAACTGACCATGAAACACTCTAAAACGACTTTTTTCCCTCCTTCGTTAATTACTTAACTTGAGGCAGATAATGAGAACATTATTATTATTATTATTTTACGTTCCGAGTTCAAATCCTTCTGAGATCGACTTTACATCTCATCTTTTCGCAGTTCGATAAGGTAGAACTAAGATCGACGTAATCGACCAGCCCCCCCCCCCTCCTACAATATTTCAGGCCTTGGACGTATATTAATTATCATTATTATTATTATTTGAAATACATTCACCCCCGTTACTTTATTCGAACAAGGAAACTATAGCAAAAATAAACAATAGCAAGAAATAAGTTTATCGAAGTTATTAAAAAATAGAATGATGGGAGAGATGAATGAATGAATGCAATCAAGAAGTAGTGATGTTCATGCCGAGATTTGTTCGCGGCAAAAAATAAACCGCGAAAGAAAACGAAAAAAAGTTAAACATAAGCATTTTCCAATATAAATAATAATTATTATTATCTCTAACATTTTCTAATATAAATGTCTGTAATAAAAAAAAAAAACATTCCTGATGAAATTACAAGATTTAAAGATTGACATGGTAGAAATGAGGTTGTGATGTTCATGCTTTTCTCTAAGAAAACATCTGCAGCTAAATTTAAACAGGAGTAGCACTGTTGCTTCAGTGAAAACGGGAGACCTTGGACACGTTCAAGTCCACGTTTTCTAATATAAAAAGAAATAAAACTTGTGAAGTCTCCCTTAAGACAAGGATTATATGGCTGTTTAACTTTATAAAATTAAAGAGGAATAATAATTTTCTAGCAGGAGTTTCGTTTTGGCAAAACTTCCGAGAAATCTTACCTCTGTCTATTTCTAATAAAATCTAAAAAAAAAAAAAAGCTGAGATTTCATGGAAAGAAACAAAATTTGGGGATTTTTTTGACTTCAGATGCTGCCATGTTGAGGTTGAAGTTTAAATTTTGTCAATTAACTTTCTCTCACATCTATGTATCTATCTAATTTCACTCGTTTTAATCACTCTTTCACTTTTACATTAAAAAAAAAAGTCACCCTCTCATACATTCTCTCTGGCTATCTATATCACATTAACTCCCACCCTCACGATTCGGCAATACAACTCTGCCCCTCACTCTCTTTCAATCACAATATTGCTCACTGCCTCCCCTTCGATAAACCCTTCACTCACTGACTTTTACTCTTTCTCTCTCTCTCTCTCTAAAAGACGGTCGCTCACCTGTCATGTTGTTGGCGATGATTGTGATGTCAGCATCAGTGCTACTGTTATTGTTGCTGGTAATATCAGTCGGCGCCACAAAAACTTCCAAACAATTACCATCCATTTTGTGTATCCTTTCTCTCCAAACACCTTAAATATATTTATATATAAATATATTTAAGCAAGTCGAAAGTTTACAAGACAAACTGGCGATACAGCAATCTGTATTTAAATAAAAACAAAATTTCGGAAAATTCCTAAAGATCTTGATTTCCCCCTTCGTTATTTCTTCGCTTCGGTTATCCACACTTTAAAAATAATTCATGTGTTTGTATTTTGAGGACGACATCAAGAAAATACGTAGACTTCCGAAACCTCTATGAAGGAATTACAAAGCTACTTTTCATATGTTGGCGGGAAAGTAGGGGAATTTCCCTGAGATTTTCGAGCATTCTCATTGGTGAATAATAATCATAACTCTAACGGCACGTAGAGGTTAAAAACAAAATTAGAAATGTAATTTTAATTAATATTTTTTTAATTTATGAAGTAATAAAATAAATCATATTCTGTTCTTTTTTTCCTTGCATATATTTAATATTCGTATATGCTTATGTATATATCCATGTAAGTGTCAGTGTGTGTATACAGGGTTATGTAAATCCCCTACCCTTCTTACTACCCTTACAAAACTGTTAGCTAATCAAAAACAAATATTACATTAAATGCGGATTTTATAGTAAGAGTACAACCGGATGTAGAAATTAAAGAAGTCGGCAAAAAAATATAATATTGTCAGAAGTAAATAATAATTTTTTTTTTTATAACAGTGATAATATTAATAATAGAAATAATAATAGTTATTATATTAATAATAATATCAATATCAATAATGAACGTAAAAAAATCAGACGATACAAAGTTTCGTCTCGCTCACAAGTAACACTTGAAATAAATCAACCATGTTACTTATTGCAGCCGACAGTTCTTTTTCATTCATATCGCTTGTATTTCCTTAGTTTTCTTTTAATTTTTCGTCTATCTTTCTCTCATCACCTCTTAACCATCTTTCTTCCATTTGTTACCGTCTCTCTGTCGAATTCTTTATCTTTATTTCGTTTTTGTCATTTACTCTCTTTCACTTCCTCTATATCACACCCTCTCCCTCTCATTTTCATTACGTTTTTTTTCTTTGTTACTCTTTTACTCTTTTACTTGTTTCAGTCATTTGACTGCGGCCATGCTGGAGCACCGCCTTTAGTCGAGCAAATCGACCCCAGGACTTATTCTTTGTAAGCCTAGTACTTATTCTATCGGTCTCTTTTTGCCGAATCGCTAAGTTACGGGGACGTAAACACACCAGCATCGGTTATCAAGCGATGTTGGGGGAGATAAACACAAACACACACACACACACACACATATATATATATATATATATATATATATATATATATATATATATATATATATATATATATATATACGACGGGCTTCTTTCAGTTTCCATCCACTAAATCCACTCACAAGGCTTTGGTCGGCCTGAGGCTATAGTAGAAGACACTTGCCCAAGGTGCCACGTAGTGATGTATGTATATGTGTATGTATGTATGTATGTGTGTATGCATGTATGGCTTCGCTGGTCGAAACTTAGAAGTTACTATCAATATTATTCTTGTTAAAGAATGATAAATCTGTCTGCTACCAAATGTATTGAGTAATCCTGTGCGTGTGTATGTGCGCGTGCACGTGCACGTATGTTCCTTACGGATCTGAAAACTGAATTGTCAATTTTGACGTATGAAGTAACAAAACATTCAGTAGTCCATTCGGCCACCAAATAAAGTATGTTTTTTGCTCAACAACTCTTTTTTCCTACAAAAATAACCTTGAAAAGAATTTTGAGGTCTTTAGCTAAGGGAGGCAACTCTGCCTATGCTTAAAATACATGGGAATGAAACTTCAAAGATATACTGTCAACTTTATTAGTATTATTTAGTAGATAATCTTTTAATGTGAAGTATGTTTGTCTGTGTTTTGTTTAGCCCAGAGTTGACTCTGATGTAGCTGACCCATTGCATAGTTTTTTTTTTTCTTCCTGAAATACTGTAAGTCTGTGTTTCTTTTCATGAAAGGGTGTAATTTAAGAGATTTAGTTCCTATTTGTAGTTGCTCAAGTTACCACAGAGACACCTTTGTGTGTGTGTGTGTGTGTGTGTGTTTTGTTGTGGTGTAAAAATACTTTTTCTCAGAATATTTTGCACAACAATTTTTAAAGAAATCTGGACATCTTTCTTACTGCTAACCATTCAACTTCAAATTATAATTGTTAATTGTTGGAAGTCAAGTAGACTGAGATGTACACATATAGTGTTATCATATAGAGTGAAAGTTCAATATGAAGTTTTGAACTCATTATCCTGTGATTGGTAATCCATTACCTTAAATGTGAAGCCATTAAGTCTTTAAACATTATTTTACTGGGTTAAGTCTTTTGACTCACCACGATGGGGTATATAACCTTCAAAAATTGATAATACTGACCTCAGTATGACATAAAAACAAACATTGATATGTATGTATATGTTAAGGGGTCAAGCTAGCAGAAATATACACTGGGAAAATTGCTTAGTGGCGTCCTGTCTGCCTTAGTGTTCTGAGTTCAAACTCCACCAAGGGCAACTTTGCCTTTCATCTTTTTAGGGTCAATATCATTGAATTACCCCTCCCCCAAAATTTCAGGCCTTGTGCCTTTAGTAGAAAGGGTTTTAACATGAAACAAACATTAATATTTATGTATAGGTGAAGGAGTGGCGTGTGGTAAGTAGCTTGCTTACCAGCCACATAGTCCCGGGTTCAGTCCCATTGCATGGCACCTTGGATAAGCGCCTTCTACTATAGCCTTGGGCTGACCAAGGCCTTGTGAGTGGATTTGGCTGACAGAAACTGAAATAAGCCCGCTGTATATATATAATATATATATATATATATATATATATATATATATATATAGGTATATATATATGTGTATATGCTTGCGTATGTGTGTCCCCGTGTTTGTCCCTCCACCATCACTTGATAACCGATGTTGGTGTGTTTACGTCCCCGTAACTTAGTGGTTCAGCAAAAATGACTGACAGAATAAGCACTAGGCTTACAAAGAATAAGTCCCGGGGTCGATTTGTTTGACTAAAGGCGGTGCTCCAGCATGGCCACAGTCAAATGACTGACACAAATAAAAGAATATTATAGGGTGACGCTGGCAGAAGCGTAGCATACTGGGAAAAATGCTTTGCAGCATCTTGGCTGTCTTTACAATCCGTGTTCAAATCCCACAGAGGTTGACATGACCTTCTATCCTTCAGGGTCAATAAAATAACTACCAGTTGACCACTGAGGTCAATGTCACCAACTTATGCCACCTACCCTTAAACTGCTGGCTTTGTGCTAAAATTTGAAATCAGTACGTATGAATGTGTGTGTGCATGGGTGATTTTGCATACCCTTGTCTTGACTTCACATGAGGGTAGGAAACAGGCATCACCATTAAACAACCGATGCTGCTTGTTTCCAGTCTTCCATGAAAAGCATTGTCTGGCCATGAGAAATATATTTCCTTGTTTTCGAAACAGGTGAGGGCTAGCAACAAGAAGGGTGTCCAGCTGTAGAATATCTCCCTCAACAAATTCTTCCAGACCCATACAAGCATGGAAAAGTAGATGATAAGCGACCAAGACAAGCACTATCTATTAGGAAGCGCCAAAAAGGGTTTCGTCATGCATAATTCTGTGACATAGTTCTACTGCATTTTTTGTTTCTTACCAAATAAATATAAATATGGAGACAGTTCTTTATGAATTTGTAGCTTTGTGTTAAAATCTTTTCTACTCTATGCACAAGGCCCAAAATTTGGGGGGAGAGGCCATTCAATTAGATCGACCCAGTACATAACTGGTACTTAATTTATCGACCCTAAAAGGATGAAAGGCAAAGTCGACCTCAGCGGAATTTGAACTCAGAACGTAGACAGACAAAATGCATTTCACCCGTGTGCTAACGCTTCTGCCAGCTCACCAACCTTAGATCTATAAATATTCGTTTCTACTCTAGGCACAAGGCCTGCAATTTTGGGGGAGGGACCAGTTGATTAGATCGACCTCCCAGTACGTAACAGATACTTAATTTATCGACCCCAAAAGAATGAAAGGCAAAGTCGACCTCGGCAGAATTTGAACTCAGAGCGTAAAGACAGACAAAATACTGCTAAGCATTTCTCCTGGCATGCTAACGTTTCTGCCAGATCTGTGCCTTAGATTTGTGTTAAAATACAGTATCTGTGACTACTGTTTCGATAAACTAATCCACCAATTTTTGTCTTTCTTTTTCTCTTTGCTTGTTATTGTCACCTTACTCCATCTTTATTCCGTCTCTTCAGTTTTTCCATTTCCATCACCACCACCACCACCACCACCAGCATTTTCTCTAATTCTTCTTCTTCTTCTTTTGTTGCTGCTGCTCTTCCTCCTCCTCATCCACCACTTCCTCCTCCTCCTCCTGTTCCTTCTTCTAGTTATCTTCCTCCCACTTCTATAACAAAGACTACGTCACAACTAAACGACCACGTCACAACTCTACGTCACATTTCTACGTCATCATAAAGCAAGAGATATTACTCTCCCGTTCTCCAATAGCTCTCATACCTCTCTCTCTCTCCATCTCTGTGTGCGTCTTTCTCACTCTCTCCCTCTCTATCTCTCTCTTCACACTCTCTCCCTCTCTCGCTCCTACTGTACTTCTCTAACTCTTTATTTTTCTGTCTTTCCAGACAAATCCACTAACCATTCCTACTTAATAAAACTATCTGTAGCTGCACGTCAGCATCATCATCGTAATCACTTTAACTTCCTCTCCTTTACCTCCCCCTCCTCCTCCTTCACTTTTACCTCCCTTTCCGTCCACCACTTCCTCCTCTTTTACCTTCCCTTTACCTTCGTTTCAGTTCTCCTACGAAACGTCACTATGAAACGTCACACAAAAAGAAGAGAGAGAGAGAGTATAAGAGAGACAGAGAGTGTGAGAGAGAACGGTTAGGACTGACTCACTCCCTTTTTATGATTACTCTTCCTTCGCCTCCTTAGCTCTGGTCTCCCAGCCGTGACCATTAACCAGCAACTCCAATAGTAACAACCCCTCTTGCCACTCCTCAGTCACTGATCTTCCCACCACGTTTGGTTGTTGCTTCAGTTTTTGACCGACTGTCTTTGTACGTAAGAATTCGACCAGCTAGAAATAGCAGCAAAAACCCCCAACAAATTAGATGAAAAATCCGTTTTCAATAAAGAAGGACATATTTTTTTCTCTTCTACCTGAAAGGGCAAAAACAAAAAGAAGCAAAATTGTGTTGGTCATGGCTGGAATGGTTTATGATCCTAGGTCTGATTGATTAGGATTTATACTACCACCACCACCAGCAACAGCACCAGTACTATGCCATTATCACCATCATCATTATCATTAACAGTCTATGGAAGGAACCTCCTCCTTGTCTTCCTCCAAGCTGCTAGAAATAGCAACCAGTTCTTCAAATCAACAATTGCATATCTAGAAAAATGTACTCCTTGATACACCT
>NC_142942.1:15204646-15237146 GCF_046866305.1 Octopus bimaculoides | reverse complement strand
TACACTACTTACAGTCGTGTTATTACTTTCAGGTTCCTGGCAATGTTTACCGTTGACCGACGAAATAAAACTGCAGTTTGAGTGTGTAATCTTCATTATCTCACATAAATTAGCAGGCAGACGCGCGCGCACACACGCGCGGACACGCACGCACACACACACACACACACACACACACTCCTCCGTTTCTTCCCCCCTCTCTCTCACGCACATATGTTGTATTTATTGTTGTCTAACTCTAGGTCAGTTCTAACTGATCAGATTTACAATCAAAGACATTCTGATCATGAAGATTCCATTTTCTTTTTTTACTTCAGACAACATGTCCTTTCATTTTTTAAGACAAAAAGAGTAGTTTGAAAGAGATTTGGCTGCTATTTCTAACAGAGCGGGCGGTCACATTGACGATCCTATATACATCTACATATAAACACTTGGACACTGCCGTCCGACACTGCTGATTCTCATCAATATGGAGGCTGTGCATTGCTGGGGAATGTTTTGACAGCATGCAAGTCATTTCTCGAAGATTACCATATTTAATGACATAAAACGTATTGTTATGTAAAAAAATATCCCCAAAAGTCAACCTAGGCCCTACATGCAACGTTGGGCCTCTCATAAGCCAATTTTGTTCGTCCATGATTTTTTCCCGCTGAAAACGTGCTGCCGAAAGTGGAGTGCGTCGTTTATGTCATCAAATACGATATGTCTGGTCATGTCATAAGTTCAAGCCATTATAAAATCTTGAATAATCAAACCAATCTTGAATATCCTTGCTGATGCAGCATTATCTATTCGATGCAATGCAGTATCGTCAATGTTAGAGGAATCAATACCGATTTGCATCCAGTTGGTGTGGAGACAGCGTGGATAAGGAGATGGAATATTAGTGTCGATGTAGGCCAAGAGAACCTGAACATTCTGTGGTAATACAAAGGATGCTCGGTGCTTCCAGGAAGAATGATAATGTAAAAAAGTGCCGAAATAGTAATGATGCTCAGCCTCGTCTTTTATGAGTGTCTCTCCTTCTGCAATTCACTCTATTCCATTAGTCCATACAGAAAGAGAGAGAGAGAGAGAGAGAGAGAGAGAGAGAGAGAGAGAGAGAGATAGAGAGGGAGAGAGAGAGGGAGAGAGAGAGAGAGAGAGAGAAGTAAAGCAAAACAGAAGATTGATATCATCCATTCCAATTTCCTGCCTTTCTTTCGCAAAAAAATTAACATGTTCTTCTTTTTAAAAAAGTGGTTCGAGCGAACTAGTGCGAACGTGGACCAGCACATCACTACGTGTGTGCGTGCGTGCATATATTTATATACATAACGGCCATGTTGTACATCAGTGAAACACAGCCATTTTTGTTAGAAAGTGTTTTTTTGCGTTAGACAAATGTAACTTTCTGTCAGATATAATGTGCTATCTTCTATGAAATTCATGTTAACTTGATATTTTCTATATCATGTCGTGCGTACGGAAATTATGTGTTTAATGAAACGGGAAGTGTGTAAAGTTTCATGAAGTGTCTAATATGCAATATCTTTCTGCATTGGAGGATGTCGAATGCACAACAGAGTCAGTATTAGTCTAGTGAAAGTGTAATTTTCCAATGGCCTCATTTGAATTTATCAATCAGTGAGCACAAATTCAAGAATTCAGTACTGAAAACCAAGCAATTATCAATTTTATTTCTTTTTTAACTTACACAATATATGGCTCTTTTCTGCTGTACAAAGTCCGCATTTTCTGACCGGATTATATAAGGTATCTCAGTTTCCAAATGTACTTGGCTTGACTATTGTATTAGAATATGTAAAGTGCTAAACCATCAGTAATTACACTGCTAACTTTACGAATTAGAGGTCCTTAGAGAATATGCTAAACTCTAATTCTCGGACGGTATCTTAATATTTCAGACTGGATGAACATTTAATAAACAGAGAGGCGCTAACGTTGGTGGGGCTAGATATGATTTTTATACAATACTTCAGACATATAATTTATAGATATATTTTTTCTCGTTTTATTCTAATTAGTAGATATTTTGGTTTGCTCGGTGAGTAATGGTCTTGTTCTCCAGCAGTGTTTACACTAAATCTTCATCATGAAGCTTGTGTAACAGATTGTATGTTTTAAGTACTGCACAAAGACTAAAACACATTATCATTTTAAAGTTCCTGCTACTTGTTGACTGTCTGTCTCGTTACAGGTGTGTTTGTGTGTGTAAAGCTATATATACACATATAAACACATGAACATATACAAACGTACGTATACCTATTACTGAGATACACACACAATCATACATTTATATAAATATATATATTTCATGTTATTTGTTCATCTGAGACTGAAATCATAGCTCCATGCTATGTATAATTTACCATAAGCTGTTGAGCCTTTTCAGTGAGTAATATATTTCAATGAAGATGAGTCAAATAATGCTCTTATGAGTCAAAATGTTCTTATGAGCTCGTGTCGTATTTCACATACACACGCGATCACACACATAGGCGCACATACTGACACACGTATACACACATACAGACACACACATACATATATACACACATGCTCGAACAGGGGTAGATATACATACGCATACAAGCATACTGACACACGCACATATACGGGCAAACGGATACGCACACATGGACTCAAACATAATATGGGTAGACAGACACACACACGCATATAGGCACACACACACACACACACACACACACACATACACAATACACACACATACACACACTCGTATACAGGCAGACACACATTCACTTACAGGTCTCAGTCACACACAAATATAAGTATATGGATGCACACACACACACACACACACACACACACAAACACACACACACACAAATGCATGTATGCATACACTGTATCGGAAAAGTAAACATGCTGAAACTAATATTTAGCAATTCTCGCCGAGGCATTCCTTCGGTAAACAAATAAAGAAATAAACAAACAACCAAACGAATGAATAAGTAAATAAATAAAAAAAAAAACATGAATACAAAATATATAAATAACCACCGGCGCCGCTGTCCAATGACTGAAACAATTAAAACAAATTTCCAATATTATCTTTATTTTCGAGTGCATAGTGTTGTGAAAGATTTGGCTGCTATTTCTAGGCTGGAAGCGCAACCACATAGAAATTCTCCTTGTTACTGGAACTGTAGTTTTCTCTCGTTGGTTACTTCCCTTTGTAAAGAGTTCTTTATCTTCTTGCCGTTTCAGTTTCCTCAGTGATCTCCCTTTAGCTTGATTCTTTCTCTCCTCTATCTATCTATCTATTTATCTATCTATCTATCTGTCTGTCTGTCTGTCTGTCCGTCTATCTATGTCTCTATCTATCTATCTATCTTCAAAGAGAAAGAGAAAAAAGTCATTTCTTCTGCACTTATCTCTGACTCAATGATTAAAAAAAAAGTAACACTAATCAAATAGCAAGGTCTATTTTATCGATTACATCTCTTCTTTTCCGCAACAAGAAGTCAACAGGCGCAGGAGTGGCTGTGTGGTAAGTAGCTTGCTTACCAACCACATGGTTCCGGGTTCAGTCCCACTGCGTGGCACCTTGGGCAAGTGTCTTCTACTATAGCCTCGGGCCGACCAAAGCCTTGTGAGTGGATTTGGTAGACGAAAACTGAAATAATCCCGTCGTCGTCCAATAATACTATCCATATCACGTCCTCACTTTGTTGTTTTTTTTGTTTTTTTGTTATTGTGTTTTTGAACTATATATATATATATATATATATATATATATATATATATATATATGGGAGAATATACGAAAAAACAACAACAGACGAAGACAAGGTGGTGTAAATAACAAAAGAATGTATTAGTATGACGCTCGGGAATACGGAAAGTCTTTGACGTTTCGAGCTACGCTCTTCAACAGAAAGAATACGGAGACAAGGAGAAAAACACGGAGAAAAAAAAGTGTGTGTGTGTGTGTGTGTGTGTGTGTGTGTGTGTGTGTCCCCAACATCGCTTGACAACCGATGCTGGTGTGTTTATGTCCCCGTAATCTAGCGGTTCGGCAAAAGAGACAGATAGAATAAGTACTAGGCTTACAAAGAATAAGTCCTGGGGTCGATTTACTCGACTAAAGGCGGTGCTCCAGCATGGCCGCAGTCAAATGACTGAAATAAGTTAAAGAGTAAAAGAGCTCTCGTGTTATGGACATGTGATTAGAGTATCGCAGCAAAGAATCACAAGGCGGATTCATCAAGCCAAGCCACCCGGCAGGAAACCAAGAGGTAAACCAAGAACGAGATGGTCGAATACTATCCAGAGTCTCGACTGGTCCCCTATGGGTACCCAGCCGAAAAGTGTAATGAAGGTTGGTACTGACAGGACTCTATTCCTAAAACCTTTGAGGAATAGTAGGTGGAAAGGATGGACGGACATCTTTTCTCAGACCAGGTAGCCTTGTGTTATTATCAGGAAATCTATTTTGACGTATTCGCGTTCAAATCCTACGATAGTTTCGATTTTCTTTCTTTTTTCCTTTATTATTATTTTTTTCCTTTTTATCTTTCAAGTATTGACAATATAAGCACTTAGTCATGTGTCAATATAACGAATTATCGGTTAGTCTGATGAAAATTGATCGCTTCCACCTGTAGCCACTGCGCTTGAATTTCCGTTGGACGATGTCATAAAAAAATAAAAAATAAAATGAAAGACTAAAAAAAAAATAGAAGTGGAGAAGCTGGAAGTTCCAAACGAGTCTTAAGAAGGTACCGAGTTTATAGGGTGCACAGGGCTTACAGAAATGGAACGTACAAATACCCTTCGTGTTTCTGTTGAGTTATCTCACTTCTACAAAATATGTGGTCCCTTATAACTCAGTGGCTTTGTGATGATGTTATTGTTTAACTTCAGTGCTCCTCAATTGAGAAGACCTAAGATCGAAGGACATCTAACCGTGACTATCGATTCTTTTTTTTTTCTCAGGCTTAGTATATCTATAGCTACATTATGCAATGTGCTCTTCTCTGTTTTATGGCGATGGTGACATGATAAGGAGCACTAGAGGGGTGCGGTAGGAACGGTCCGCCCCGGGCGGTACTTTTAAAGGGGCGGCACATTTGAGTCTGTGCTAGGCAATATGTGTTTTTTGTGGGGTCCGGGAGCGGCAAACGTAAGGGCCGTCCGGGTGGCATACACTCTAACTACGCCAGTGATAAGTTAAGATTCTTCATTCTTGAGTTCATGGGAAACATTATCTCGATGTGTCTATGCATTTTCTTCAATGTTTGGGCGTAAGTGTTCCTCGCTTTTTGTACTTGATAGTAGAAAGAGTGGAAAATCCCAATTCACATAGATATGAAGTTAAAAATTGCAGCAAAATTGTAAGAGCCTTTTTAGGAATCAAAACTTATTCATTTTTTATAGAGATCCAGAAAGCTTTAAGTGACAATTCCTTTGAGTGAAGTGGAGTAATGTGAAATAAACTATTTTGCCCAAGAACACAACACACCACCCAACCCAGGAACCGAAAGCACGATCATGCGATCGTGAATGCAACACCTTAAGCACAAGGCCATACGTCTTCACTCGAACGCTTGACTTAATGTTACTCGCAGACACACTCCAACACAGAGACATAGTGCAAAGCTTGTGGAAAACACAGGCTCTCTTAGCTCTTAGATCTTCCAGTCCTGTTAGCAACAGCAACGAGCAACGAACCTTTTATGACGTCCTGATCGTCTGCTCTCCTCTTAGCTCTACTCGGGCCGACTCTCATAACTATCATGCCATCCTGGAACGTGCGGCGCCACGTCCTGCAAGCTCTTCCACTTGGTCTTTTCCTCCTTCCGGCGTCCATTCCCTGACTCTCCTGTCGTAATCGGAACACATCGCCAATTAAATTGTATCCGCCGCGTAGTCAAGACGGCTTGCAAATTTCCCATGCCAGCACTTCTCATCACTTCAAAACTGAACGTAGGCAGCGTCGATGGATCACATGGGAAACCCATTTTTCATACTTGTGCTTGCTGCAGTTGAAGGTTATAACATGTTTTTAAAAAATGGCGGCCGATTTAGCTACCGCACGCGATGGCCAGAACCCGCATTACATCGTTTCTCCAGCCTCTGGGCCACAGACCTGTTGCCAGTTCTCTCTGCCTTTTCTATGGCTACTATTATGGTCTCTGTTCTTCGGAACTGGCTTGTATTACGCCATACCACCAACTTAACCACTTCCGACTCAGCTCTCTCTCTCTCTGCCTTCTTACTACTCATATTGCATCCACTTAGCCTGTCCCCACCCCGACCAGGACCCACACTACTACTACTACTACTACTACTACTACTACTACTACTACTACTACTACTAAATCCAATCCTTCTTTCCTAAGACGTTATCCCTCTGGAATCCCTCTGGAATCCCTTCACTATTCATGCCCCCTCTCTCTCTCTCTCTATATATATATATATATATGTATATATAGGGAGAATTCACAAAAAATCATAAAAAAAACAAAAGACGAAGACAAGTGGTATAGAAAACAAACAGATGTATTAGTATAACGCTCGGGAAGTGAAAAAGTCTTTAACGTTTCGAGCCTACGCTCTTCCACAGAAAGAAACAAGGAGAGAAAAAAAGGAATGCGCAGTGGCTAGCGATCTATCATATATATATATATATATATATTATTTATTATTTGCATAGATGTAGGCGTGGCTGTGTGGTTAAGGTACTTACTTACCGACAATGTGGTCTTGAGTTCAGTCCCACAGTGAAACACCTTGGTAAAATGTTTTCTACTATAGCCCCGGATACATATTCTGAGTGGATAACATGGTAGACAGAAACAGAGAGAAGCCCACCGCGCGTGTGTGTGTGTGAATCTTTGTCTCTGTGTTGGCGCTGATTGTTTACGTTCCTGTAACCAAGAGGTTCGTCAAAAGATACCGACAGAATTAGAATAAATGACCAGGCTTTGGGTCGATTTGCTTGACTAAACCCTTCGGAGCGGTTTCTCCTAGCATGACCGCAGTCCAATGATTGAAACAAGTAGAGTTTAATCAGAAGAGAAACACGGCAACTCTCACCGGTCTTAGAAAGGTCTGCAAAGGCCACAAGAAAACATCTAACCCTTTGGTCAAGACCAAGCAAGCTGAAAGAGAAAAAAACGAGCTGGCATTGTCATATCTGGAACGCCTTCGATTATCGGTCTACACCACTTATACGTCACCACCACCACCACCACCACCACTACTACTGTGTCAACGCCTTCACCACCGCCTCCGCCTTTTCTCTACAATCATCACCAGCTTCTTTCTGTACGCCATCATCATCTCCATCACGTCCATCATCACCACCACCAGCATCAGCATCACCCGCTCCTTTAATCAATCACATCATTACCATCATCATCAGCAGCAGCAGCAGCGGCAGCAATACCATCACCACCACCAGCACCAGCATCATCGTCGTCGTCATCACCAACAACTAAATGAACACCGTAATGATCGTAAACAACGTTTGCCCCCTCTCTCCTCCCCTTTCGTCTCACCGTACAACATTAAGGGAGTAGCAGCAGGGGAGCAGTGGTAGCAGTAGTAGAACAGCAAGAGTAAAAAGCGAGGAGGAAGGGGAGAGAAAGACACAGAGTATGGAAAGAGAGTGGGTGAGAGAAGCAGCGAGCGTCGGAGTAACAGCGCTGCAGCAAAGAGGAGTAGTAAGAGTAGCTTCGCAAATTCACATACACACACATATATACACCCACGCGCAACCTCATATAGATACACACACACACACACACACACACACCCACGCATATACACGTATACATGCATGCACACATACGCGTGCGAGCAGATGGCAAAAAACGCACACTCACACCACACATGTGTGTTTGAGTGTGAGAACTTACTTTTTCTCACGCGTACCCTCTCTCATATCCATACTCATCTTCTTGCTCTGACACTCACTCATATTCGAGCGTACGCTCTCCTTTTCGTAGACTCTCCCAAATTTAGTCACCCTTCTCTCTATTCGTCACCCTCTCTATTTGTCAGACACATACACACTCACCCTACACTCCTATATTTCCTCTATCTCTCTCTCACTCACTCACACAGTTATTTATATTCTTTCACTCAAACACACTCTTCTTACTCTCACTCTCTCTATTCTTACCTCCCTCACTTTCTCCACACCCCTCTCATATATTCGTACTCTTTCACTCAGACACTTACCGTTCCCTTTGTCACTCCCCCTCTCATATTCATACTCATTCACTGTGACACTCTCTGCTTCCTCTCTCTATATCTCCCTTCCTCTCCCCCCTCTGTCTGTTTCTTACATATAACCCCCTCTCTCACATTCATACTCGTTCACTGTGACACTCTCTGCTTCCACTCTCTCTATCTCCCTTCCTCTCCCCGTCTGTCTGTTTCTTACATATACGCCCCTCTCTCATATTCATACTAATTCACCTAGACTGTCCCCCCTCCCTCTCTCTCTATATTCTTACTCCCCCCTTTCCCCCTCTTTATTCCTCACACACATAACGTTCATTACCTTCCCGCTCACTCATTCATAACCCAATCACTCACTCCCTCTCTTTTTCTACACACATACTCACACTCGCAAACGTATACACGCTCCTACATCTACGCAATCCCATATACACACAGATGTATATGTGCACTCGGCACTTTTATACCTTGGCTTTGGCTAGATCGAATCTTCTTACACGATCTTCTGCTTTAAAATAGTAGATAATATTGGTGGGGGGAAAATAACAGTGAGATATTGATATACTATACACGCACACACACACGCACATATATATGCACTAACATGTCACATATATAAAACTCTATAGATATATATTAATACATAGTTATATATATATATATATATATATATATATATGTAATAAATATTATTATGGTATGCTTTCGTTCTGCGATTTTCTCATTTCTGTCTTTGAATACGAAGACAGAATAGAAACCATCAACAGTGGAACTGATATTGTAAGCAAACAGTACTTTGGTCGGTGAGATTGGCCATTTTCACACATACACATACACGCATACAAACATATACACCCAGTTTATACATATATATATATATGTATATAGATATATATATCCTTCAGATATTTCCACACGGTGTGTTCACGTACAGGCTTGCTACTTGACAAACTAACACACAAACACACACAGGCTCTCGTAGATATCTATAAATTTATATATAGATATTCGTATATATATTTTAATATATATATATATACATAGAGAGAGTGAGAGTGAGTGAGAGAAAGAGCCTCATACATCCATACAAGCATATATAATATATATATATACACACACCCTCGTGAAAGAGCAGGAGTACATTTGCCAGTTTTGTGCGGTGTGTCACCGCTCTCTTACAATTTAATATTTATTTACAGGAACGGTATTAACTTCTAATATATATATCTATTTCTATATATACATAGATTGTCTGTGCATATATATAAATATTTATATATATATATATATATCCATATACACATATATATATATAAATATATATATAACTATTAATAAATTTACATATGTATATGTATAAGCAATACAATATACATTTATCCTGAAAACGGAGGATAAAGACAAATATATATATATATACATATATATAATTATATACACGTATATATATATATCAGCACACACATACATATAGATATATACATATACATGTATAAATGATAGATATATTGCTGTTGTAAGCACCGTAGTTGAAGAAAGGGGTTTATTTACCCGCTAAAACATAGGAGTCCCATATCTACAGCATTCAGATACTATATATATATATATATATAAATTATATATACACATTGTATATATTTATACACACTCCTTAACGCCGTGAAGTTCTTACAAAAATAGGAATCATGTCTTTCGCTGGATTAAGGAAGCAGATTAACAAAGCCAATCAGGTAAGGACCATCACCACTGATTTCCTTTTTTCGCTTTATATACATACATACATACATACATGAACACGTGTACACACACACAGCTGTTTGTACATTGACATCTAACCATATACATACACGACACACGTATATTACACACATGTATATACACGTACGTACACGAAATTATATATGTATACACACATTTTATTTATATATACGTATGAAATTACATACATACATACATACATGCACAAACTCGTGTATACATGTACATAAAGGAAATTATACAAATATCTATCCATCTCTCTCTCTTTCTTTCTCTCTCTCTCATACACACACACATATACATGTATATACGTGTGTATATATGATATGATTTCAAATGATATTTCGAAAATATATTCAAGGAGTAAATATATTCTAAAGGAAGACAAAAAAATCAATCTCGGATTACCAGCTGAGTGATTGGAAACGTGTAATTCAAGCGAACTGTAATTAGGAGTCCTTCATTTATTATGCCTTAAAGAATGCTCTACACATATCGTAATATTTATTGGGTTCTGCAATTTATCATCGTTTCTGGTTGGTGAATCAACAGAAATATCGACCTTTTAGCTCAGATCAAAGTGTGTGTTTGTGTAATATCTATCTATCTATCCATCTATCTATCTATATGTATGCATCTATCTATCTATCTATCTATCTATCTATCTATCTATCTATCTATCTATCCATCATTATGTAAAATACACATATATACATGCTTGAATGAAATAATACACACGTATATTCATATATGTACACACATACACATTTACTAATAATAACCACGAATATATATGTATATATATATATAAAAAACGTATATGTATACATGTTTGAATAATATATATTATGTATATATATGTATATATATATTTGATACACGTGTAGGGAGACTTGACAACAAACGAGTACCTGTATGTACATGTATACATGTTTTCGTCTCAAATTATCTGTGAATATGTATGTGTGTGTATGTGAATACACATGTACGTATACACACACACACACACACACACACACACACGCACTAGGATACACGCCTGCATTCCCACATGTCTCCATCTACATATGCACACTCACACACACGCATTTATATATACACATACACATGCATATATATATATGTATATACACATATGTCTATACACACACACACCTACACTTTTACTAATTGCCGATTTGTCCTTGTGTGTTCTATTGATACGTTCGATCCCAATCATTGTACACTACCACTATCATTCTGTTCTGTGGGAACCGTTATTTCACCAGCTGTGGCTTGCTTATTCATCGTTAGTCTACGAAATATATCTGTGTTCGATTTGATCCTTCGACTATCCTATCTATCTATCTATCTATCTATCTATCTATCTTTTCGTGCCTGCCTGCCTGCCTGTCTGTCTAATTAGTGGGATATATGTATATATTACTACAAATATGTATGTGCGTGTGTATAAGATCTTTTCCTATCTATGTATCGATACAAATTTGCCAATAAATATAACGTTTTGTATCTGAAATCTATCTAGCTATACACACATACACAAGACCCAGTAGGTTGCGGCCATGCTGGAGTCCCCAAAATACATTTGCTTAAGTTGATCGTTCGCTATGTTGTCTGTATCAAGAAATTCAGTCGGATGCATTTCGTGCGTTTGTCTTCGAGTTCAAATCCGACTCGAACGATTACTTGTTTAACACCGTCCTTCTAGATTGTGTGTGTGTATGTGTATGCGCGCGAGCACAGACACTATATAACTCACACATGCATGTGTATACATGTATATACAATCACTATACATCAAGCTACACATATCCACATGCTAGAAACTACGCATACACACGTATGCATGCATGTTGTGTGTATGTATATATATATATGTATATATATATATATGATATGGTGTTCTTGGAGAATAGAGTCGATAGTTATCTCGTGCGGCAAAAACTGCAATTTTTTTCGGATGTGTATATTTTAAGCATTACAGATTACAATTCTGGAAAAGGGTGGGAAATGAAAAAAAGTTTTCCCCTTCCTCCACATTTCAGTTTTGGCTTAATTCTACAGTCCCACCTCCCGTCAGATTTATGTTTTAAACATTTGAGATGAGAATTCTTTAAAAAATATACTCGACTTCTTAAACCCTAAATCTAAAAAAATAAAAAATAGTTAAAAAAAAAATTTTTTTTCGAAAACAGAGTCTCAGAGTTGAAATATTACGTAGAAGCGGGTGAGACAGAAACCTCTTCACCATCCATCCTTATCTTCTTTGCAGAATTGTCATCTAAGATATGGTTAAAGCACGCACACATCCCCAATCCAAGGAAATTACGACTCTATTCTACAGGAACGCAATATATATAATATATATAATTGTATTTTGACTAGTTGAATTTATACTGAAGACTGAGCAGTCCTATTGTGTTGTAATCTATTTTATTTCAATTATTATTTCGTTTTGTAATTGCTTTTTTCTCTAAATACAATCCCAAGTGTTTGTTAGCATTCAGTTGACAGTTTCTTGTCATCCTAGTTCAGTATAGTTTTAATTATTTCATTTTACTGCATCGTCGACGTGGGACGGGTAGCTTCCCGTAGCCCCCGTTATTTATTATTTATTGTTTTTTCAGGACCTCCTAGATTGGAGGCGAGCAGGCAGGCAGGCTGGGAATTATTCTCAAACGAGTTGCTTGGCCCAGGGAACTCTACTAATGGCTAACAGTGTCCGAAGTCCGGGTGGTGAGGGTTAAATCGGGTAGAATGTCAAATCTATCACAACCTACTCTTGCATTCCAAACTCAAAAGAGTCGGAAGAAAAACTACAAGAACACCCCCGTCCATTGCTCTAACGATTCTGGTAATCTATGGTCGTGGACTTGGCAATACTAATTCATTTTATTGACCCCCTCCCCTGCCCTAAAGGATGAAAGACAAAGCTGACATCGGTGGGATTTGAACGCAAAGCTCGTCGAGTATTTTGTCCTGTGCTGTAACGGTTCTTGCCAAGTCACCGAATTTAAATTGCAAGATTCCAACTGAGGATTGTATATATGTGTGTATATGCATGTATGCATGCGCGCTACATTTATACACATACATATATACGAAGACCGATGCCTACATGTAGATAGATATATATATATGTAGATTGACATGCATACGTGTGTATATATATATATAGTCACATGTAAATACGTATATATACACACACACACACACACACACACACATACACTAAACATTGGTTCACACATACATAGACGTGTATGTATATATATATATATATATATATATGTGTGTGTGTGTGTGTGTGTGTTTGTGTGTGTGTGTGTGTGTGTGTGTGTGCATAATCGCTCATACACACACATTAGAGTAGTCTGTGTGTCTCCCTTCAATAAATATCGGTGCGTTTTTTTTTTTTTTTTTTTCACAGAATCTTTTTTCAGTTTTTTTTTGTCTGTTTCGTGTTGTGGCAATATGCGGTAAAGAAAAGGTTCTTTGATAAGCAACCTTGGCATTGGTAAATATAATAAGGCTTATCACCTAACCCCCGACTCTCTAGCACCGACATGCCACTGTTATCCTCCATTTTTCATCACCATCAGCCTTTCACCACCCTCACAGCCACCGTCACCACCACCACCACGGCAGCCACCACCGTCATCATCATCATCACAACCACCAATACAACCACCATCACCATCATCATCATCGTCACGAGCATCACAATCATCACCATCATCACCGCAACTACCATCATTACCACAATTACTGTCACCATCATCATCATCACAACCATCATCATCATCATCACAACCACCATCGCCGTCATCATCAGCACCAGCATCCCCTACGCCTCCACATGGCATTTACATCTCAACAGCGCCACCATCACCGCCACCCATCTCCATCACCACCACCACCACCACCACCACTCTAGCATCTCCCTTCATCCTTACAATCCTCCTCCTCCTCCTCCTCCACACCCTCTATCGCCCTCCACTCGTCATTTGCAACTCAAGGCTCCTCTCAACCACCCCACACCACCTTCGCCTTTGTACCCCTTTTTTCTCCCCCCCCTCTAAACGAAGGGCGTCTGGGTGGGAGCAGAATGGGTTTTTTTTTATGTGATGGAGAGAGTCTCCTGATTTACTTTGTCGCCGTTTTTTCCTTCCCTCATTTCCTTTCCCCCCGCATCATCATCATCATCATCATACCACCACCACCACCATACCGCCATCTTTCGAGTACACTCTCCTCCCACTCCCCCACCCTCACCCCCATCCACCTTCCGCTGCCAACTTATTTCGCTGCCTTCGTTTTTTTTAATTGCTAACATGTATTCAAACATTCGCCGCCTTCGTCATCACCATCATCATCATCATCATCATCATCATCATCACTGTTCTTCTATTCAACACATCATCATCATCATCATCATCATCATCATCATCATCATCATCACTCTTGTATTCAAGCATCGTCGTCGTTGTCATAGTCTTCGTCATCGTCACCACCAGCATCACCACCTCCACCACCACCACCACCATCATCATCATCATCATCATCATCATCACCATCATCATCATCATCATCGTCGTCATCATCTCTGAGGCGTGGATTGGCAGAGTGAGTTGGGTGTCGGGCAAAATATGACTTTAACAGCGGTAATGTTATTTCGTTCCTTCCCCTCTGTACGTTCTGAGTTCAAATCATACCGAAATCAACTTTGCATGTTTTTTTTTCTCTTAATATATATATATATATATTATCTTCGAAACGTCAGGTTAGAATAGAGGCAGCTGATGAAGGAATATTCCAAGTGGCTTTCCGTTTTCCTGTGTTCGTTCCGTTGTCTGTAGTTCATTGTTCTAACGTCCTGTACCCTGATATGCATATATATACACATGTAGATGTAAATATGTACATATATGTGTGTATACATGTATATATATTCTTTGTATTATATATATACGTATATTTTATATTGTTCGTCCTACCGAACGAAGATCGATCAAATAAAAAAGTATTTAGTCAAGTGCTACTAGCATTGATTTAATATTTCTATAATGCATCCTAGATGGGAATAAAATTAAAATACTCGAGAGATGATCATCGTCAGCAGCATCGTCACCATCATAATCATAACGAACTTCAGTGTCCTCCTTCTCCACCTCCTTCCTTTCATCATCATCATCATCATCATCAACATCAGTAGTACACTGAACATACGAACACCATATCATTATTACAACCGCCAACGTGCGGTCACCATCACCAATTATCAATGAACAAGCCTGTACGCATATCGCCCGATCTGCTAGAAATAGCAGCCTAGCATCTTTGAAGACAGTCGTCTTCAAGAGAGAGAGTGAGCGGAAAAAAAGGTGAAGGTCACATTTTATATAATACATGCAGTTTTAGATGCCCCTAAAGGGACATGGTGGTCGTGGCTGGAACGCCTTTGGATATAAGTCAGAGAAATCTCACCTGGGGTTGAATAACACACCACCAACACCACCACCACCACCATCATTGCCACCGCCGCCAGCAACAGTAATAATTATGACTAACCATTGCTACGACCATCACAACCACTATCATCACCATCATCAGTAGAAGCATCATCATTATTAACATCACCGGTATCTTCGACGCCACCACCACCACCACCACCATCATTATCAATACCTCCATCGACATCGTCGCCATCATATGCATAAGGCTGGGTATTCACTTCCGTCACCTCCATCACGCTAGCCAGCCAGCCAGCCAGCATCAGTGTTTCGTACCACCTGCCTCATCATCATCATCATCATCATCATCAATTACTACAGCAACATTAGTATCGTCACTACCACCACCATCGTCATCATCATTTCCTCATCTTTTCTCAGCATCACTTAATAAACACGCCCTCACTACCGTTACCATTGTCACCATCAACATTGAGGCTTTTATACAAGCCGACGAGGAAAACCCTAAGTAGTCATTTGACCTGCTAGAAGCAGCAGACAAATGCCCTCTCTCCCCCTACTCCATCTCCTATCACTTTCTCATTGGCGAGCTGGCAGAATCGTTACCACGCCGGCATTTCATTCTTTCGGGGTTCGGTAAAATAAAGTTCCAATTAATATAATCGTTTAGCATCCAAATTTCAGGCCTCGTGCCTGTTAATAAAAAGCAATTTTTAAAATAAAGGCGGTGAACTGGCAAAATTACTTGCACGCCGGACAAAATATTTAGCGGCATTTCTTTCGGTCCTTTTGTTCAAATCCCGCCGAAGCCGACTCTACCGTTCATCCTTATGGGGTCGATTAAATAAGTACCAGTTAGGCACAGTTAAGGGGTGGATGTTATCGACTACCCATCTCCCTTCAGAAGTGCTCGTCTCGTGCTTACAATCTTAAACAGTTATTATTATTGTTGGGTTCATATACCACCGAGGTCAGCTTTGACTTTCTTCCTTCAAGGGTCGGTCGATGTAACCGACTGTTTCTAGCAATACTTCAGGCCTTCGAAGTCGGCGAAATCGTTAAGCACGCCGGGCAAAATGCTTAGCGGAATTTCGTCCGCATTTCACGTTCTGAGTTCAAATACCGGCGGTGGGGGTCAACTTTATCTTTCATCCTTTTGGGGTCGATAAAAAAAGTTCCAGTTAAACATTGGAATTGAAGTGATCGACTTACTCCTTCCCTAAACTTGCTGGCCTTCTGCCAAAATAGGAAATCAATATTTCAGGCCTTGGATTGGCAGAATCGTTAAGCACTTCGGGCAAAATGTTTGGCAGCACTTCTTCCGGTTTGTTTTACATTCCGAGTTCAAATTCTGCCGAGGTCAGCTTTGCCTTTCATCCTTTCAAGGGTCGATAAAATAAAGTACCAGTCAAGAATTGAGCGGTCAATATAATCGACTGATCCCCCTTGCCCTTAAATCAACACCAATTGAACAGATCTATGATGACAGGCATTCCAACTGTGACCATCCTGTCTTAGTCTTTCGTTCAGAGAACCCAGAATCACATTATTTGCAGTGCTATCTTTTTGTAGATGTTACAGTGTGACTTGAAGGAGATGCGGCTGCTATTTCGAGCTGTCGAAGCGACCACGTATTGATCTCATCGTTAGACCGGATTATGATTATCATTAAATCAATGGGGGTGGTTCCGTGAGAATCAGTTGAGCCTTGTCGCTCTCTGCGCTCTGAGTTCAAATCGCGCTGTGGTCAACATTGCCTTTCATCCTTCCGGTGTCGATGAAATAAAAAATGATTACTAAAAGGCTGTGTGTGTTTGGAGGGGTCCAGGGCTGTGTGTATGGAAGGGTCGCGATATATGGCCCGACTATTTCTCCTCCTAGATCTGAGACTATGAGTTTATATGTAATGTATATAAGAAATCAACACAAGCGTTAATCGGCGGTTTGTGTGTTTCGGTTTGCATGTGTATAATGTATGTGTGTGTGTGTGTATATATATATATATATATATATATATATATATATACACACACATGCATACGATATGTGAATATGTTCTCATACACACACACACACACACACACACACACACACACACACACACACACACACACATATATATATATATATATTGATGAGATATATGTGTGCATACATAGACTATATATTCACACATGTAATGTGTGTGTATATATATGTATATATATAATGTGCGTGTGTACATATGTATATTTGATACGAGGTGTATCTATATAATGTATGTGTGTGTGTGTGTATTAAGCACGTATTAACACGTGTGTGTATAGATATATGTACATAGACGCACACATAATATGAAATATATCTGTAAATGTATACGTACACACAAACACACACATACATATATTATGTATGTCTGTATAAATATCTAATGCATAACGGAGTAAGATAGCCGTGATGACCTTTTCTTGGTAATGTGTTACCGTTGTAGTAATTAAGAAAAATCTCTCAATTTCAAATACAGTTTCGATAGGAAAGCTCGGCCGTTATTTAACTGTTGTGAATGTTGTTGCTCTCTCAGATTTTGATGTATATAGTTACATACGTGCACTCTATCTATCTATCTATCTATCTATCTATCTATCTATCTATCTATCTATCTATCTATCTATCTATTCCTACACATACACATAAATATGATTTATGAATATGATTTAAGTGTGTGTGTGTGTGTATGCATATTTTTTCTTTGGTTTAATGGTTTCAGTCATAGGACTACGTTCATGCTGGAGCATCGCTTCAATTTATCTTCTTTCAGTTCTGTTGTTGCTTTATGGCTGGAAGATGGTTTATGATTGAGTTAGTAGCAGCTGATCTTCCCAGAGTCGTATCTTTGAATGGTTGGCTGGTCCGCTAATCGTTGTTTGGAGTTTATCCCAAATGTGTGTTTCTATTTAGTATCATCTCACTAGAGGTTTCTCTCATATTTCTGATTTCTGAGCAATCTCTTTTGACCCGAAGTCAAGTGTCCGTCAGTGGGTGAGACCAGGTCAGTTGCTTTTGAACTGGGAACTTCAGCAATGGAAGACGATGGAATTTGAGCCTGGATCGTTGAGTTTTGCTCAGAGATTTTTCTACCCACGCAGTATTGATAGCATTACACATACATACACACGTCTGTGGGTATGGATATGGTTATATATTTTCTCTCCTTCGATAAGGAGAGAGAGAGTTAAGAGAAAATCAGAAAGACTGATAAAGCGAAAGGACTAAAAGCATCCGACTACTGCTTTATTTATCGACCTTGGAAAGGTGGAAGGCAAAGTAGACTTCGCGGAATTTGAACTCCGAACGCAAAGAGCAGTTGTTCTAACGCTCGTATAATTCAGCCCAACGACCACCTCCGCGCGCGCGCGTGTACGTGTATAAGTACAAGGTTTAATGGTCAATTCGGCCAGCCATTCTTTCCTAACTTGACTCCTCTCGTAAAAATTGACCTCGTGACCTGGAGCGACCTGTTTATGGTAACATTTCTGTTCTAACTTTAAGATAATGTGGAGGCAAAAACAAGTCTATCCTGGCCAAGATATCTTCAGTGTGACAGTCAGCTGTTCACATACGTACGTACATACATACATACATACAAACTAGGGTGATTGATACGTAATAGTGGTTGTGGTGGTGGTAGTAGTAACCTTAATCGTTGTGATGTAGTAGTGATAGTAGTAGTAGTAGTATCGTTGTAATTTTAATATCGTGTTTGTAATGACAACGTAGTTTAGCTCCGAATCAGACCCTCATCGAACAGGCTTACAATCAAAGCTCACCCAACCGTGACCCTCCCGTCTCCGTCCTAATGAAGGAACTCAGAATTACATTATCTCATGTACCCGCCCCCTTTTTTTCTTTCTCTCTTTAAGACGGTGGTGCAGGTGCGTATGTAATTCAAGATTTCAGAGCTATTTGGCTGCTATTTCTAGCAGACTGAGCGCCCACATAAAGGCCCCCCCCCCTTCGTTAACTCGTAATAGTATCGTGTTGTTTCTGGTAGTGGTGGTAGTAGTGATGATGTGGTAATAGTATTAGTGAGTTGGTGGTTGTAGTAGTAGTAGAAGTTGTAGTATACTAGTTGGTTTCAGTAGCATTTTATTGATTCCAGACTTAGCGGGGGCGGGTAAAATAACGCGACGTCGGTCCCCATCCAGATTTGAACTTTGAACATACGAAGTATATATATATATATATATATATATAAAGGATATAGTGGCACAACAAGGTACCGATTTGTACTGGAAATAGCAGTCGAAATATTGTAATAAATGTATATATTATATATACGCCGGTTAAAATGCCTAGTGGCATTTCGTTCGTCTTCACGTTTTGAGTTCAAATTCCTCCGAGGTCGACTTTGCCTTTCATCCTTTCGGGGTTCAATAAATTAAGTACCATTTGCATACTGGTTTCGATCTAATCGACTGGTCCCCTCCTCCAACATTTCGGGCCTTGTGCTTAGAGTAGAAAAGAATAATGTGTGTGTACGTGTTTCTATACGTATATATGTTATATGCTTATATGTATGTGTGTGAATGTGTTATGTCTGTGTATTTATATACATTTGTGTGTAAGTGTGTCTGTCTGTATGCAAAGGGCAAATTGGATGCCGTTCCTTGTGTCAAGGACATTTTAAATACCGTGACACGGTTTCAAGTTTGAACCGAACCCGAGTAGCAGGCATTTATATAACAGTAATATGCACAATGATTATTCTGTCTATATCTATTTATTCAACCGTTCATCTCTGTGTGTCTAATAATCTCTCTCTCTACTTATCTATCACACTGTACAAAGCTCGATATTTTTTTTTTTATTAAGGCGGGTGGGAGAGAAAAGGAAGAAATTAAACAGACTCCCTTCCTCCTGTACTTGAGTGGTACTTTATTCTATCGATTTAAGATAATGAAAATTATAGACGCGCACGACGGTATTTGAACTTGGAACGTAAAAGCTAGGTAACTTGACAACGTAACGTATTTTTGTCCGACGTCTTACCCAATATGCCACATTACAGCCACTTTGGCCACTCACTCTCGTAATGATATTAATTATAATAATGATGGTTTCAAATTTTGTTACAAGGCCAGCAATTTTTAGAGGAGGTGTAAGTCGATTACATTGACCACAGTAATCAACCGGTACTTATTTTATCGCCCCCGAAAGGATAAAAAGTAAAGTTGACCTTGGCGGAATTTGAACTCAGAACGTAAACACAGATGAAATGCCGCCAAGCATTTTGCTCGGCGTGCTAACGATTCTGCCAGTTCGCTGTAATAATAATAATCCTTTCTACTATAGGCTCAATTTGTGGAGAGGAGGATAGTCAACCCCCAGTACTTTACTGGTACTTAATTTATCGACCCCGAAAGGATGAAAGACGAAGTCGACTCCGGTGGAATTTGAACGCTAAGCATTTTCCTCAGCGTGTTAACGATTCTACCAGTTCATTACAACAACAACAACAATAGCTCCTTTATTGGCCACAAGGGCTGCAAAACATTTAGGACAACACAAGGACAAAAGACAGTTGAGATTTACTTTGAAATATGTAAACGATTACAATTTACAAAAAAAATCTTAACAAACGAAATCCCCAATGTGGGGTCGCGGTAAAACACCACCCAGGGAGCATCCAAGAAACTACGTAGACCCCAAGGAACCCTAATCGCTGGAAGTACCATTTTAAGTACTGCTCTCTCCATACTCTTTTAGCCTGCGAGGCACCGGCTTAGGGTAGACCCACCTATTCCGACCATCCTCGCCACATTCACCCACCTTTCAACAAATTTTTCTGCATCTGTCACAACCCGCACCTTTCTTTTGAAATGGAATTTTAAGAATGTCGACGAGGCCTTGACCAAAGACGGAAGGGTCCTACTTCAGTCCTTTCAGTTTCGTCCACCACACACACACACACACACACAATCTCTTTCGCCATGGCCACCAAACAGAGGTAGTAATTAATAATTTGCCTTAATTATTTAACTTGCCCGGAAGCTTACACATACGTTTAACTAATTAAACTTACTACTAATTGCTATAGGTACTGGCACTCGCTAATTTGTTCCGACTGATTAGTTGTATAAATCAAACGCTGCCACGCCCACTTTTCTCTCCGTCTCTCTTTCTTTCTTTCTTTCTTTCTTTCTTCCTCCCTCCACGTGCTTCGGCATCTCCTCCCTTCTCTCTTTCTGCCATTGTTTACAGGTGTGGTGGGTAAGTGGGTAGATAAGTGGAAGGACGGGTAGGCAGGTGGGACAAATAAGGGGGCGTCTAAGTAGATGACTGGGTGAGTAGGTGGGGTAGATCGTGAGAGTGGTATCCAGATTAGATCGATATCTGGGTATATAGATGAGCGGGTGGGTATAGATCGATATATGGGTGTATATATGGCTAGGTAAGTAGGTACATTTTTAAATGCACAGGTGGGTGGCTGGGTATGGGTTATATATATATATATATATATATATATATATATATATATAACCCATACTAATACATCCTTTTGTTATTTACACCACCTGTCCTCGTCTGTTGTTGTTTTTTCGTACATTCTCCCATATATATATATATATATATATATATATATATATATATATTATATATATATGGGTGTACGGCTGACTGGGTAGTTAGATAGAGCCATGTGTTAATAGATGCCTGGGTAGGTAGATATACGGGTGTTTCGATGGCTAAGTAGGTAAATTCACGGATGGCTGGCTGGCTGTGCTGGGTAGAGAGATAAATAGAGAACAGCTGACTGGGTAGCAAGCTGGCTACATGGATACTTAAATGGGGGGCTCGGTAGATATATGGGTACATATATATATATATGCACCCAGCTGGACGGGTAGGTTTATAAATATGTGGGTGCATTAGATTAGGGGCGTGGTTGGGTGGATAGATAGTCAGCAGGATGGACGGGTATATGAATAGGTGGATATCTCGGTATATAGATTGATGGATGGATGGGTAGAGGAACAGTGGGGTGGATAATGCGTATGGACCCTAGGGGTACATGCATGGCTGGGTGGTTAAAAAGCTCGCCTGGCAATCCCTGAGATTTCGAGTTCAATCACACTGCACAGCAGCTTGGGCAAGTGTCTTCACTATAACCCCGGGCCGACTAATGCCTTGAGTGAATTTGGTTGACAAACTGTGTAGAAGCCCGTCGTGGTGTGTGTTTGTATGCATGTATAGATATGTGTCTGTGTATACACACATACATATATATAGAGAGAGTGTGTGTATGTACTTATCCCACCCCCTTCACCGCTTAGCAATAGGTGTTGGTTTGTTGATGTCTCCCTAACTTAGCTGTTCAGTGTAAAGAGACCGATAGAGTAAGTAGCAGACATAGAAATTAAAATTATCGAAGGGATTTCGAGTTGATTTGTTCCACTTAAACCTATCAAGGTGGTGTCCCAGCATGGCCGTGGTAAAAAGAAAATGACCGATTTGTGAGGTTACCTAGAACGAAAGACACCCGGTTTACGGGTGACTAGATATTTCGAATGCGAGAGAAGAAGAAGAAGGAGGGGCTGGGGCTGGGGCTGGGGCTGGGTGGAAACAAAAAGATAGATATCGATGGTTAGGCATCTGTTTTGATATTACGTGGTGTAGGTCAGCTCTGACGACCGGCAAGCGAGCTATGAAGAACGAGGGGTAGTGTTCGTATTTCAGAGTTTATCTACAGTCAGACACGTTTCTTTTGTCGTAAATGATTAGTTGTGTGTGTGTGTGTGAACGCTTCTCTCTCTTGACCGGGTGTCTTGTGAAAGCCACATGAATTTATCAGGTGCTTTGATACAATTTACATAAACGCGTTTTTTTTTTTTTTGGCGGGGGTGGGTTCTTTGTACATGTATACACACTCGTATGCACGCACACTTTTTGGTAATTTCTCAGATTAACACCCGCACGATCGTCACTAGGGTGTTAGGGTTAGGGTTTTATGGTTAGGGTTAGTGTTTAGGGTTACGGTTACGGACGGAATTCCTAAAACCCTAACTCTGACCCTAAAACCCTAATCCTAACACCATAGTGAAGATCGTGTGGATGTTAATCTGAAAAATTACCCACTTTTTCTCTGTTCTTACGGTGTGTGTATACGCTCGCATGTTTCTATGTACAAATTTTTAACGAGAAAGTACGCAATAAGTGGTGTAGAGCTGGCGGAGTCGTTAGCACGCCGGGCGCAAATGCCTAGCGGTATTTCGTTTGACGCTATGTTCTGAGTTCAAATTCCGCCGAGGTCGACTTTGCCTTTCATCTTTTCGGGGTCGATTAAATAAGTACCAGTTACGCACTGGGGTCGATGTAATCGACTTAATCCCTTTGTCTGTCTTTGTTTGTCCCCTCTATGTTTAGCCCCCCCCCCCTGTGGGCCATAAGGAAATAAATAAGTGGTGTACAGTCAAGTGTTATATGTGTGTGAGTACGTGCATATGTGCGTGTGTGTGCGTATGTATGTATATGTATGCACGCGTATATATATGTGCGTGTATATGTGTCTGTGTGTGTGCATATATAAATTTAAGGGCCCTTGGGCATAACTGTTTACCGGGCCTCTTTGAATGTGTGTTTTTCTAGAGTTAACATGTAGAAAGTGGGCCCCTCAGAGCTCAGGGCCCTCGGGCAGTGCCCGATTGACCGACGGCTCAGTCCACCCCTTGGGCGGAGGTATATCAGTGGCGTATGGTGGTTGTTGTATTGGATGTGCTCCCACACCCAATGCCACCAAATTTCAAGTAGAGGTATATTAAAAATTTTCCATTAAGATTTGGGGTTAAATTAATGAGTAAGTTTAATATTTATAATGAATTTACCATTTTCGATGGTTGTGCAGCGCACACCTAGCACACCCGGAACATCTTGAAGTGTATGTATACCCCAGCAGAATATTTGGGGTTGGTTGAAACAGTTCATGTTCCAGCATGTTCTGTGTGTATCCTCTTTATGCTTGTCCGTACTGAGTAGGAAAAATAGATTCTGGGCGCGACCAAGGCCGAGTCGGAACGGATCAGAGTGCAATAGGTGTTGTTCCTCTGCAGTTATTGTCGGGACTGTGTGCATCCCAGCACAATGCCTGGTGCTTGTTGCAACTAGTTTCTGTGTGTACGTTCTTTATGCTTGGAGAGATGCACAGTAGTTTTAAAGTGTTCTGGAGTATTTTATTGTGACTGGGTGTTTGTAGGTGTAACGGCAGGGAGTATGGAAGGGAACTTGTGTCCCTTGTCTGTCAACCCAAGCGGTCCTTCATTTTATCTTTGGTCTTTTACTCGTTTCAAGCATTGGGCTGCAGCGGGTTTAGTCGAACGAATCGACCCCAGTTGTTAAAAAAAAATCTGGTCCTTAATTTATCGTTCTGTTTCACCGAACCACTAAGTTACAGGAAACGTAAACAAACCAGCGCCGGTTGTTAAGTGGGGTTAGGGTTGGGACAAACACAAAGACCTGTGTATACACACACATTTAATTTGGACAAAAGCCTCAAAATTCACTCTTAAAAGCTCCTCTACTTCTCTTTATCGGTTACCACCTCTTAATTCCACCTCCCAGAGTAATCCGATAGTAAGGTGTTTATATATAGACGACGGCTTCCACAAATTCTACCAGATTTACTCACAAGACATTGGTCGGCCCGGAGCTATAGTAGAAGTGACGAGCAATGGAACCGAACTTGAAACCACGTGGTTGCCAAAGCGAGCACACTACCAATCTATTATGTTGCATCAGTAGTGTGGGTGTGGCCTATGAACAACCTGTTACGATGAATCGTACACCTGTTTGCGGTCTTTATGATTTGTTGTGGTTTGTTGTAGAGATCTTTGCGGGGATCCCAGCTATGACTGACACAGTCTTGTGATGGATCTTATGTAGTGTTCGTACATCATTATCATTGTTGCTTTCTGTTGGCCAAATGTGGTGCTTAAAATTGCTCTTAGTAGGTTTGTGCGTCGCTTTTTGCTTCCTTCACCAAGTCTTCTGTCTGTGAATGTACCTGCATGTGTGTGTGTGTGTGTGTGTGTGTTCGTGGAGGTGTTAATTATATCTAGCTTTGAGTATTGTGTCTTCTCTATGTGTGGTATTTTTATGCCGATGGGCGTGTGATGGCTGTATGTATTTGATGCTGTCTGGTATTATTATTGCTTGTAAGAAGAGAGAGAGAGAGAGAGAGAGAAAGAGAGCTTTGGTAGGTGCTTCTGTACGGCTGTTGTCGCGGAGCCAGGTAATTTAAGTAAGGCTTCTAAAGTAAATGTGCAGCTGTATCTGAAGAATGATAGGAGGATGTGAATATTATGTCATTTGCGTATGAAGCTGTCTGCTTGTTTTGTAGAAGTGCTAGGTGAGGAGAAGTTGTGTAAATTACAGGTTGAAAAAGAACAGTTGAAAGGACGGATGCCTTCGGTACACAATCCAGCAAGTTCGAAGGTTCTGGAAGTGTTGTTCTTGTGAGCTACACAAACTCAGCGACCTGACAGTTTGCTAACCGGCGGCGTTTTTGTGCTGTTTCTTAAGGACGTGTTGAATATTTTATTTGTATCGAGTGGATAAGTAGAGGTGCAATGGCCCAGTGGTTAGGGCAGGGGACTCGCGGTCATAAGATCGCGGTTTCCATTCCCAGACCGGGCGTTGTGAGCGTTTATTGAGCGAAAACACCTAAAGCTCCACGAGGCTCCGGCAGGGGATGGTGGCGAACCCTGCTGTACTCTTCCACCACAACTTTCTCTCACTTCCCGTTTCTGTTGTACCTGTAATTCAGCGTGTCAAGCTGAATATCCCCGAGAACTACGTTAAGGGTACACGTGTCTGTGGAGTGCTCAGCCACTTGCACGTTAATTTCACGAGCAGGATGTTCCGTTGATCGGATCAACTGGAACCCTCGACGTCGTAAGCGACGGAGTGCTAACAACAACATCGAGTGGATGGCGGGGAATAGAGTCGAAAACTTTGACGTCGGTGATGATGGCTAGAATTGGTACACTGGTTAGTCCACGTTATTCCGGAAGAAGCATAGGGGTCTGTTTTCCCGGTTTCTTTGGCGCATATACTCTCCTTCCTGGACGGAACGCCGGTCCGTTGCAGGGTTACTCATATTTGCCAGTTGAATGGACTGGAGCAACGGGAAATGAAGTGTTTTGCTCGAGAACACGACACATCGCCCGGTCCTGGAATCGAAACCACTATCTTATGAGTCTAACACCCTAATCACTAAACCACGAGTCTCCGCAAACTTTTTTGTTGTTGAAACCATCGAGTATTTTCTCCGATAGATAAGACGGGACAATTGAGCCGCACGCCCTGGGAGATGCTTTTATGAGGGAAGCACTTTTGGGTCTGCTGTATAAATCTGTATAGGCTTGGAGACCCGAGGATGGTGGCTGGAGTAATGTGGAAATGGAATGTAGTGGGGCTGAATCTATGTTGGGGATTTGTAGAGGAAGATTATGTAGATTAGTGATATCCTGGATTAATGTTTCCTCGAATATTTGAGGGTTTATATTGAGGGTGACGGGTCGCTATGCTGCTACTGCATTTGGGTATTTGTTCACTTTTAGAATTGTTTTAAGCTTTCTCAGTTCTCAGATTCTGGGGACTTCAGAGTATTGATACGAGTAATTGCAGATATTGACCGAGTACAGTGGTTCCTTCAGACCCTTTGGGTTTTTGGTAAGTGCTTATAATTTTCCCTGGCCCTTAGGCTTTTGAGCTTTTAGGTTCCTGATGAACCGAAGGGCTGAATTCGTAGTTTACGTGTAAAGTATCGTATTTGATGGTATAAACGACGCACGAGCGTCTTAGACGCATCCCAATTTCAGCAACGCATATTCTAGAACAAATGTTTTTAGTGCATTAAAGCTCATGGGAGACCCAACTTCGTATAGAAGATCCAGGCTGATTTATTATTTATATTTGTATGAGACTTTTTATTCGTTGAAAAAGGTGCGTGTATATGCCATCAAATACAGTACACGTTTTTCGTCTTCGTGGTTGTGGAATTTCGGTGCAAAAAAGTGTCTTGACAGGAGCACTTGCCTTTGTTACTTTGGTTGTTGATGAGCCGTTCTAGCCATGACCATCTCTGTAGGGAACTCCGGACTACATTATCCAACGTGTCCATTTAGAAAAAAATATATATATAGTGTGTTGAGAGACTTCCAGCTGTTTCAGCGACCGCGTAGAGCAGGCTTGGACAACGTTTTAATGAGAAGCGGGCCGCATGTGACATGGTCCATCATCACGCGGGCCGCACTACTAAAAATATTTAAGGTAATTTTTCTCTAGACGTGCCATTTCAGAAAACCCTGCGTGCCGCATTTTACCCATAAATGCTGCAAATGTTTTATCGTTGGCTCGACGATTCGGCACATGACGATGACGACGACGACGACGATTATAATTAATCGTTTGCGATGGGGATTAAGCTGTAGATGATGATGATGGTTTAGTATGTTGATTACAATGATTATGATGATGATGATGATGGTTTAATACTGAAACAGAGGTCATTGACAAACAGTTGTGTTAAGACGAAGTAAAGGTGAGGTGAGACAATAGCAGGACGAGTGATCGAATGATGGAGGGGGATGTAGTGGTGCTCATGCCTTGCTGCCTGTAGCACAGAGAAGCGCAGGATTTAATAGCAAAAAATGTATGTGTGTGTTTGTGGTGGGGAAGAGAGGTAGCGTTAGAAAATCCTTGCTGCTGCTGCTGCCGCCGCTACTACTACAACTACTACTACTACTACTACACCCAGTCCTTCGGTATACCACCTCTGTTTCTATTAATTCGTCTACTCCCACCGCTACTCACTGTCATACTCTACTACTACTACAAGAACCACCTGTTATGTTCCACCAATAGCTACATTATTGTCTGATACATGTATCTATCGATATTTACTTTCGGTGGCTGACTGCCTGCATGGCTCTATGCCTACCTACCTGTCTGTCTGTCTGTCTGTCTGTCTGTCTGTCTATGCATCTATCTATCTATCTATCTATCTATCTATCTATCTATCTATCTATCTATCTATCTATCTATCTATAATATGCATCTATCTATCTATCTATAATATGCATCTATCTATCTATCTATCTATCTATCTAATTCACGAGGGGGTTGCTGGAAAGATCCTAGCTTTGTGTAAAAGAAAATACAGGCAGATCGGTTAATTATGATTTTATCCAACATTTCCCCCCCCTCTCAGATTCACACACTTATTGCAGCGGTCCTTCAGTTTTTCGAAGCCCTGCAAAAGATCTCCGAAGGTTGGGCTTCCAACGAAGTCCTACGTGTCACCCTTAAAGCCAGGAACTTTTCAGCACCCACTCGTACGTGTCGATATGTCTGTCTACTTACGTTTGTATATCTTGTTGTATACACTCTGCCTAATGGAGCGACGTGTATGTATGTATGTATGTATGTATATACGCATATACAAATGCGTATATGTATGAGTGTATATGCATGTGTATATGGCAAAAACGTTAGCACGCCGGGCGAAATGCTTAGCGCTATTCCGTCTGCCGTTACGTTCTGAGTTCAAATTCTGCCGAGGTCGACTTTGCCTTTCATCCTTTCGGGGTCAATAAATTAGGGACCAGTTACGCACTGGGGTCGATGTAATCGACTTAATTCCTTGTATGTCCCCTCTATGTTTAACCCGTTGTGGGCAATAAAGAAATATATATATCTCTTCGTGTGTGTGTGTGTGTGTGTGTGTGTGTGTGTGTGTGTGTATATATATATATCTATATCTCTCTCTATATATATGCATGCGTATTGTGTGTATGTGCATATATGCATATATATATATATATGTACACGTTTACACATATATGCATAATGTGTGTATGTATATATAATGTTCTATGCATTTATGCTTGTATATCTGTAATTTTGTATACACACACACACGTGTGTATGTGTGTATAGGATCAAGATCTGTATGTATGCGTCTGTGCATGTATATATATATATATGTATGCATGCATGCATGTGTGTATATTGTTTTTATATTTTGTTAAACAACCAAACACTGATCACACGAGCCCTTTATATAGCCCTCCCTCCCTTCCACCCGCCCAATCTACACCCTCTCACCGCACCCGATCTTCACCCTCTCAACATACCAATTCCATTATTTCACAGATCTCTTTGTCAATGCCGCGGTGTTCGTCCAACAGAGCTTCTCTCGTCTCTGTGTGGGCGTATGGCTTCTCCCTCGTTTGCATAACAATTTATACACGCACATATTACAAGTGTATGTGTGTGTATATATATATATATATATATGTTTAATACGCATACAGTGTTTTCTACGTTATTACGTATTTCTCTATTTGGTAATGCTTTCTTTGCATGCGTGTATGTAAACACACACTTGCTTGTGTTAGCATGTTAATGTGTTTACATACACACACACGCAAACACACACATGTATGTAGGTGTATATAAAACCATTGCTTGTTTATTGGCATACACGCTTGTTAGTGTCAAAATGTTAATATACGTATACACACCCCACACAATTGTATATGCATACACATATATGCATATGCATATATATATATATATATATATATATATATATATATATATATATATATATATATATATATATGAATATAATGGTTGCATGTGTATATATACGTGTACACACTTGTTTGCGCATCATCATGTTTAATGCATGTTCTATGTATGCGTTCACGTAAACATACATACACGCATATATAAATATACGCATAAATACACGCACCTGTCTCCGTCTGTTTGTCTGTCTCTCTCACTCACGCACACACATACATGCATTTATGTAAACACACATATGCACACGCATATATATAAACATGCATACATGCATACACACTCTTGTTTCTCGCACGGAAGCACACTTCTCGCATAGAAGTGTGTGGGCGTGTTGATTTCGGATTTTGCTTCTCAGGAAACACCAATTCTAATTGCAATGCTCCCTCTCTCTGTTTCTGTGTGTGTGTGTGTGTGTGTGTGTGTGTGTGTGTGTGTGTGTGTCTGTGTGAACGAGAGAGAGAGAGAGGGAGACAGACACAGAGAGAGTGAGTGTGTGGTACGTTTTATTCATGTACGTGTAGTCTGCATTTATAACTGTGTACGTATATGCGTCGCTTTCTGCAGTTTGATCCTTATCCATGTATGTGTGTGTATATCTATCTGTCTGTCTGTGTGTCTGTCTGTATGTCTGTATGTATGTATGTATGTATGTATGTGTGTGGATGTGTGTGCGTGTGTTTTAGTTGCACGTTTGATCGTGAAATGGGTTTTATACGTGCGTACGTGTACGTGTGTGTGTTTGTATGCGCATGTAAATCGTTGTTTACAATATTATTTCGTTATCTATTTATATAATAAATAGTGATTATCATCAAACGAACCGAGTGTTGTGCATTGGCACAAACCTCGCACCACCACCACCACTACTACCACTACTACCACTGCAGTCGCTAACACTGCCACTAACACCACCACCACCACTACTATAACAGTCGCTACTACCACTGTCACTACCACCACCACCACCACAACTACTATTACTACTACTGCAGTCGCTACTACCACTGTCACTACCACTACCACCACCACCACCACCACCACCACTACTACTACAGTCGCTACTACCACTACCACCACCACAACTACTATTACTACAGTCGCTACCACTGGCGCCTCAACCTGTACCATCACCACCGACACCACCATCATCAACAACACTACCACCACCACCGCCACCACCACCACCACTGTACTCACCATAACCACCATCGCCATCACTGTTAATACTATTTCTGTTATCACCACTGGCACTACTGCCAATACCGTAACCATAACCATCACCACTCACAGAACCAGATCACCACAAGAAATGGTTTCTAACCTTTGCCCTCCACCGCCATGCCCCATCCACCCCTCCGCCCTTTACTACTGATTTCCTGTTGCTAAATACCATGGTAAATATATTTACTGTGGAGGTGGGAGGAGGTGTCGGTGGAGGAAGTGATGTTGTTGATGATGGTGGTGTTGGTGGTGGTGGATGTGATGGTGGTGGTGGTGGTGGTGGTGGTGGTGGAGACGGTGGAACAGTGTTAATGGTGGTGTTGGCAGGAGGAGGATTGATGGTGGTGGTGGTGGTGGGTGTGGTGTTGTTGGAGGTGGTAGTGGGTGGTGGTGGTGGTGGTGGTGGTGGTGAATGCGGTGTTGTTGGAGATGGTGGTGGTGGATGGGGTGGTACTGGCAGAAGTAGTTTTGTCGGTGGTGGGGTGGTTGTCGGAGTGGTGGGGCAATAGTAGTTAGTGGTAGTGCTGATGATGAGTGAAATGGCTGTGATGGTATTGGTAGTTGTGCTGGTAGCCGTGGTGAGTAGTGTTACTGGCGGTGGTGGTAGTAGTGGTTGGAACTGGTAAAGGTGATGATGGCGATGGAGGGGGTTGGTTGTTTTGGTGTGGGTGGTAGTAGTAATGACTGTAGAGGTTGTGAGGTGGTGTTGGTGAGGAACTGTAGTAGTGGTAATGGTGAGGGTGGTGGTGGTATTTATTTTGGTGAGTGTAGAGGTGATGATAAAGCATGTTTGTGTGAGCGAGTTTGTCAAACTGCTGGAAATAGCAACCAAATGAGCAGGAGTGGCTGTGTGGTAAGTAGCTTGCTTACTTACCACATGGTTCCGGGTTCAGTCCCACTGTGTGGCACCTTGGGCAAGTGTCTTCTACTATAGCCTCAGGCCGACTAAAGCTTTGTGAGTGGATTTGGTAGACGGAAACTGAAAGAAGCCTTTTGTATATATATATATATATATATATATATATGTGTATGTGTGTTTGTGTGTCTGTGTTTGTCCCACCCATCATCGCTTGACAACCTATGCTGGTGTGTTTACATCCCTGTAGCTTAGCGGTTCGGCAAAAAGAGACCAATAGAATAAGTAGTAGGCTTCCAAAGAATAAGTCCTGGGGTCGATTTGCTTGATT
>NC_142942.1:15159646-15199646 GCF_046866305.1 Octopus bimaculoides | reverse complement strand
CCATCATTCATCATCAGCGTTCATCATCATCGTTCATCGTCATTATTTCCCATCATTCATCATCGTTCATCATCAGCGTTCATCATCATCGTTCATCATCATCATTCATCATCATTGTTCATCATCATCATCATTCATCATCATCATTCATCATCATTATTTCCCATCATTCATCATCATTATTTCCCTATCATTCATCATCATTCATCATCATCATTCATCATCATTCATCACCATCGTTCATCATCATCGTTCATCATCATTATTTCCCATCATCATCATCGTTCATTATCATTGTTCATCATTGTTCATCATCATCACCATCGTTCATCATCATCATCATTCATCCTCATCATCATTCATGAAAATGTTTGCGGCTGAAGATAGCTTTAAACCATCCTGTCTATCAATTATACACTCATATAATGATGCAACGACAGTTTGTGTATAAAGCTTGAAACACGTGTACCGCGGAATCCTTTGTGTTCTGTTTTAATTTTACGTTTTAATATATTCTTTCACCTCGGCCACTATCTGGCATATACAGGTGCTTACACTTATCAAGTATTACCTCTAAAATTTACAATATATGTATATATATATACATATACACATATGTGTGTGTGAAATCCAGGTATTCTTTATTGCATATGAATAAAACACCTTTTTTAAAAAATAACCCCCCAAAAAAATGATGCTGGGAGGGAACTATTGAAGTATTGGATGAAATGCCTTGAAGTATCTAGTCAGGCTCTTTGGTTTCTGAGTTCAAACTCTGCCTAGGTGCTAATGGTCAGAGCTAACTGCCTGATCAGCATTGATTTTGAGGAAGATTTGTCTGCTATTTCTAGCTGATTGAGAGACCATGTACAGATTCTCTTGTTGACTTGACAAGGTTTTGCTTAAAATCAGATTTTTTATTCCTGTGGGATTATCCGATTTTTTTTTTTTTCTTTTCAAAATCCAGGTATATTCTTTCTCGCATTCGAATAAAACACCTGTTGAAGAAAAGAAGAAAAATAACCAAAAAAAAAAAAACAAGAAAGAAAGAAAATAAAAACAATAACCAGAAAAAAGACAAAACATTGTTCTTTATTAGTTTTTCTTTTCTTTTATACTTTTTCACCTGTTAAATGTGGCAATAATGAATAGCATCTTAATTTCCATCAGGTGAAATGTAATTTCTAAGAAACAACAACCTCTTAATTACAAGTGTGTGTGTGTGTATTACATTGCAATTTCTTGCTAATTTCATGCTGAGTTCTTGTGTGCGTTAGCTTCAGATTAGTTTCTGTCTTTTATAAAACTGCGCAAGAATTCTTCTTGAAAATTTCATTTTGACAAAATCATTTAATTGTCTAAAATACATTCGTTAAACTAATAGCCACTTATTACATAGTTCTTATTTTCTGTTCTTTATTTTTTTTACATTAATTCTTTAAAATAATTTTTTTTAAATATAAATTTCATTTTAAGATAACAAAAAATAAAAAAAAAAATAAAACTAAACAAACTCAAAACAACTTGAATCTTTTTCATTTAATTTCTCTTTTGGCTTCTTTATTTTTTTTTTTATCATAAACAAAAAATTTTCCTTAAGCGAAAATAACGAAAAAATCTCTTATTAAATTTTTTTTCTGTCGTTTTCCTTATGTTTTTTTTGTGGATTTTTTTTTTTTTTTTTGCTGTTTTACCATTGAAGACGTTCACTATTTTTCTTTTGTTTATACAAATTTGAACATTTGCATATACAGCTGGAGCAATTTATCTTATTTATAATGATGATGATCATTCATTCAGTTGTTGCTAGGCGCAGTGCGGCTGTGTGGTAAGAAGCTTGCTTCCCAACCACATGGTTCCAGGTTCACTTCCACTGCATGTCACCTTGGGCAAGTGTCTTCTACTATAACCTTGGGCCTACCAAAGCCTTGTGAGTGGATTTGGTAGACAGAAGAAGCCCGTTGTACATATATATATATGTATATATGCATATATTTGTGTGTATATGTGTGTCTGCTTGTCCCCCCACCGCTGCTTGACAGCCGATGTTGGTGTGTTTACGACCCCCGTAACTTAGTGGTTTGGCAAAAGAGACCAATAGAATAAGTACTAGGCTTACAAAGAATAAGTCCTGGGGTCGATTTGTTTGAATAAAGGCAGTGCTCCAGCATGGCTGCAGTCAAATGACTGAAACAAGTAAATGAATAAATGAATATATAAGATATCTTTTGTATTTATTAACTCGTTGCATTTTGTGTGTGCTAAATGCTTAATTGCAAAACAGGAAAAGAGAGACCATTATATATATTTATATATCTGTGTGTATGTATGTGTATATATATATATATATATATATATATATATATATATATATATATACATATAAGCCGTAGAGCTGTACCAGGCTCCAGTCAGATTTGGCTTGGTTTCTACGGCTGGATGCTCTTCCTGATGCCAACCACTCCAAGAGTGTAGTGGAAGCCCTTTACGTGTCACTGGCACAGGTGCCCTTCACATGTCACCGGCACAGGTGCTTTTTATATGACCCCCCCCCCCCCCCCCCAACACTGGCCACAACTATGCTTCCACTGGGCTCGATGTATCTTTTCAAAACAGCAAATTACCAAATAATACTAATTCTGACTTGCTCCTAGCAACAATTCAGCAATGGGCTGGGGTCATGCTGGAGCTCTGTCAACAGCTTAATATGAACCAGTATGCCATGAGAAGGGAAGAATTTATTCCTTAATATTTCAAGAAGGATCATGTTGCCCTTGTATGTCTCGTATCTTAAAACCATTCTGTGATTAGATTTTTCAAGAAATATACTCTACATGTGTTTCAATTAATCTTCAAAACTAATTAAGGATTTGGAAGGAAATAGTTAAAATAACAAAGTTGTTTCTTTCTTTCTTTTTTCATTTTTTATTAGTTTTTTTTTTGTTTTTTTTGTGAAACTTGAACCTTTCCGTTGAGATTCTTATATTACAAGAATCTTTTGTCAAGTTCTGTTTCAATGGGAAACCCTTCAGAAACATGATCCTGTTTCATAGAGCCGGTGGTGGTCTCAGGGGTGGGGGGTTAATTTATTGGAATTAGAAGTGTTAAACTGAAACAAGTCGGTGTTTAGATCATCATCATCATCATCATCATCATCATCATCATTATTACAAGCATCATTGTCAACATCCTATTCTTTAATCACCTTCCTCCTCCTCCCTCCCCTTCACTCCTCTCCTCTGCCTACCACCTTGTCCTTGTCCTACTCCTCCTCCTTGTCTTCTTCTTATCACAATCATATTCATCTTCAAATCCTCTTACTCACCATCATCATCATCATCATCATCGTAATATTTGTCATCATAATCACCATCCTGCTCGCCATTGACAGACATCTTCCTTCTTGCCATCATCATCATCATCATCATCATCATCGTCACCACCACTGCCACCACCGTTTCCGTCATCATAACAACCGCCAACGTATTCCTCATTGTCTTCATTGTAATTGCTTGCCCTTATAATCATTTGGCAATTTGATCAAGATATATATATGTATGTATATACATGTATATATATATATAGATAGATAGATATATGTGTGTATATGTATAAAAAACAAAAAAAACGTAAACCCCAAAAAACAAAAAAAATTGGAACTACATTGTACCATAGCCCATCCTTGTTTATTTTAAACCTTCCTCCTCACACCATACCACCTACTCATCCTGCCAGCTCCTTAAAATCTGTGTGTGTGTTTGTGTGTGTGTGTTCATGTGTGTGTGTGTGTGTTTGTTAATTTATCTCCAGTGTTTTCTTTTACTAGTTCAACATTCCTGTGCACACTATTGCACAATGTATAGACATATGTGCGTGCGTATGTGTATATATATGTGTGTCTGTGTGTGTGTGTATACATATATATATATAATGATGATGTGTCTGTGTGTTTATATATTGATATGATGTGTGTGTTTATATATATATATGATGTATGTGTGTGTGTGTATGAAAATATATATGTATGTGTATATGTTTGTGTGTTTGTGTGTGTGGGCATGTTTAACATATGTAGTTTTATCTTTATACATCTCTCTCTCTCCACACACGTTGGTAACAAGACATACAGATTTCACAAGGCATATGTAAATTCTTTTAATGAAGGGCATTTATCTGCTGAGTGAGAGTGCTCTACAACTGGTTAGCAATTAGTTGGGGATTATGACTAACCTCCGTATGTCTATCTCTCTCTCTGTATGACCGTCTGGTCTTTGTTTCTAGCCATTATGTATCTAGAACCTCATATTGCAATTCCATCTTACTTCTTCCTAGGCTTCTTGGTTGTTATTTGAGTGATATTTGGCTGCTCTTTCTCTCCACAGTTCAAATAAGAGTTTTATACAGATGTTAATGCTGCAGTTTTCTCTAATACGTAACACGTATTCCATTATTACCTCCGCCTCAGTGAAAGTGAAAGTATTGTTTTCAGTCGTGTTTGTTTGTTTGACATTGGACAAAATATCTCAAGAACCGCTGGGTGGATTCAGATGAAACTTTCAGGGATGTTGGACCTCATGACTGGCACAAACTGATTAGATTTTGGGATCGATCCGGTACCAGACAAGGATTCTAGATTATTTTTCCAGTTTTTTTACTTAATTTTTGAGAACTGTCAGGTTCATTTTTAGCATTCTCGTTTGTGAGAGCAGTCGAGTTTATTTCAAATATTCTCATTTTAAAAATCAGCAACCTGCATAGCAACAACTGGTCTTATAAAAAACTACAAGAACTGTGGCTCCTGTCAAATTTTATAGCACTCCCTTCTTCAAACTCTAGTGCCATCAGCAACCTACACAGAAATGGTTTGGCATTTAAAAGCTTACAAATTATGCAACTGCTTCTAAAAGAAAAGGATTAGCGGATATTACCAAAGTTTTACCCTTGGGGGTTTTTATTTTAAAAAAAGCATTTCAATGCATTTTTCTCTAGAGTTCTCTGCAGATCAATCATCTGCAAACGGTTACAATGGCGGCAGAGCATGAGCTACCAAACCAATTTGTTGATATAACATAGAAATGCCACTTTTATTGAAAAAAAAAAAAAAATAATAATAATAAAAGATAAACTAAAAGATAACAGTTATTAGATTCCTGGACACAGAGAGCGAGAGAAAATAAAACAACATAGGATATTGAACTCTGAAAGTGTTACTGTAACATGGCTTTGTTTTCATGGCTTAAAAAAAAATTTTTTAAAAAACTGAAGAATAGGCGTAGGAGTGGTTGTGTGGTAAGTAGCTTGCTTACGAACCACATGGTTCCGGGTTCAGTCCCACTGCGTGGCACCTTGGGCAAGAGTCTTCTACTATAGCCTCGGGTCGACCAAAGCCTTATGAGTGGATGGAAACTGAAAGAAACTTGTCGTATATATGTATATATATGTATATATATATATATATATATATATATATATATATATATATATATATATATATATATGTGTGTGTGTGTGTGTGTATGCTTGTGTATCTGTGTTTATCCCCCCAACATTACTTGACAACCGATGCTAGTGTGTTTACGTTCCCGTAACTTAGTGGTTCGGCAAAAAGCAACTGATAGAATAAGTACTAGGCTTCCAAAGAATAAGTCCTGGGGGCGATTTGCTCGACTAAAGGCGGTGCTCCAGCATGGCCACAGTCAAATGACTGAAACAAGTAAAAAATTAAAAGAGCAAAGAGTAACACACACACACATATACACTGGGAAAAATAAATATTAGACCGATGATATGACAGTTCAATTCCTTCATTTATTTTTAACAAAACTGTATAAAACTATTTTACTTTTTACAGTTTAGGTAGAATTTTTTCTTTCTCTTTCAAATGATATGTGCTTTATATATCTTGTTACAATTTGAATAATTTCAATGAGGAATTAATTCAAATGATTAAAAATTGTAAGTAAAATAAGTTTAAGATTGTACCAACATTATTTTGTTTAAATTGAAAATTTACGGCACAAATGATCATTGAACAAAAATTTATTATTAGTATCCAGTTCCATAGTCATTTTCATTTACGGCCTTTCAACGGTGGCACATGGAGTTCAACAAATGATCTCAAAACTCACCTGGAATGTCCTGCCATATTTCTTCAATAAAATCATATAATTGGGACAAATTTGTTGGGTTTTTTTTTTAGCATGAGCTCTTTTAGAAACATAATTCTATAAATTTTCTATTGGGTTCAAATCCAGGCTCTGTGGAGGCCACTCAATAACCACCATATTATTGCACTCAAAATATTGCAAGCCTACACCTCCTGTAGACATGACAGGTGTTAATAAATTCAACTATATATGTTACCCTCAGATGTGTGTGATGTATAACATGTCTTTATGACAAGTCCTGAAGTGTCCTCAAACACTGACTGGTTTTAACTCTATATTTGGTATTTTTCACTTGATTTAGTATTCAAGAGTGGAGGCGCAATGGCCCAGTGGTTAGGGCAGCAGACTCGCGGTCGTAGGATCGCGGTTTCGATTCCCAGACCAGGCGTTGTGAATGTTTATTGAGCGAAAACACCTAAAGCTCCATGAGGCTCCGGCAGGGGATGGTGGTGAAGCCTGCTGTACTCTTTCACCACAACTTTCTCTCACGCTTACTTCCTGTTTCTGTTGTACCTGTATTTTCAAAGGGTCAGCCTTGTCACACTGTGTCACACTGAATATCCCAGAGAACTACGTTAAGGGTACAGGTGTCTGTGGAGTGCTCAGCCACTCGCACGTTAATTTCACAAGCAGGCTGTTCCGTTGATCGGATCAACTGGAACCCTCGACGTCATAAGCGACGGAGTGCCAACAAGTATTCAAGAGTCTCTGCACCCCTGGATAAGTTGTCAGCCTATGCAGAATAACATTCTCTTGAAACATCTGCTACATCTGCTACTGAACCTGAAACCATGTGGTTGGGAAGCAAGCTTCTTACCACACGCCTGTATATATGTATATATCTCATATTATCGACCCAAACAACTGGATGTTGTCATACACCGCTAGTCACAATGCGCTTTGTATCATTTTAGCTTTCAAATGAGACCAGGCCAACGTTACGCTTGATCGGAAAGATACTCCATTGCAGGGTCACCCATTCACAGTCGAATCGACTGGAGCAACATGAAACGAAGCATTTTGCTCAAGAACACAACGCCACCACTCCGCCTTGGAACTGAACCTTTGATCTAGCGATTGGGAGAACAGCACCCTAACCACTGGGCCACATGCCATCACACACTCACACACACATTACTGTCTGTGTTTATTCTTGTCCGCCTGTGTCCCCTGTTCCCCATTGTCTGTCTCCTTAGCTATCTAGCTATTTGCACATTCTATTTAAGTTAGACAGTTAAACATATAAAGAGACAGCTATCTATCTATTTAGCGGTCTATCTATCTATTTAGCTGTCTATCTATTTAGTCGTCTATATTGCAGCTAGTTGTCTATGCATTTAGCTTGCTGTCTGTTTATCTGTTTAGCTCGCTATGTAGGCACTTGTCTACCAGTTAGACTGTCTGTCTTCCTAATCTATGTAATTAGATGCAAATCGTTAAAATAGACAGATAGATGTAGATAGGTTGGTATATAGATAGATAACTAGATAGACAGATAGACAGATAGATAGGTAGGTAGGTAGGTAGGTAGGTAGGTAGGTAGGTAGGTAGATAGATAGATAGATAGATAGCTGTTTCTGTGTCTCTTGCATATAGTTCAAATGCATCCCTAGAAAATGTTCACCACCATCGCCACCACAACCATGACTTAACGTCAAGGAGGATATCTCGTAGAGAGTCAAGCAATCTCTATGGTGGTTGCTCGACTTACTAGAAACAGCAGCCTAATCTCCTTCAAATCTTTCCCCCATCGTCATGGGTGGGTGGGCAAAAAAAAAAGAATGTATATATATATATATATATATATATATATATATATATATATATATATATATATATATATATATATATATATATACACATATATATATATATATATATATATATACACATATATATATATATATATTGAATAATGTGGATCTACGTGCTGCTAGAACGACAAGTTGATGGGATGATCATGGCCCTCAAAGCTTTTGATCATAGGTCTACTCAATCAGCGGCTGACCTAGGGCTAAACAACAACAAAAACAATACTGCCACCACCAACACTACTACTACTGCTGCTGCTGCTGCAACAATAACAACAACAACAACAGCAACTGCCAACCGCTCGTCTTCACAATACCATCCTTTTCAACCATTGTGCCATCCCTGTGAACAAGAGGCTGTTTGCCTCTGTGTGTGTATGTGTGTATGTGTGTATTTGTGTGTGTGTGTGTGTGTGTGTGCGTTGCGTGTATTTGTGCACGTATTATGTGTGTGGTGCGGATTTTGTATGTAAGTGTACGTATGTTGCTTGTGTATGTATGTGCGTTTGTGTTTGTATGTGTTTGCATGTATTTGTGCTGCATCTGTGTGCGTGTGTATGTGTCTGTGCTGGTGCAGATATCCGTGTATGTATGTATGTATGTATATATATGTATGTATGGGTGTATGGGGAGATGTGTGCGTTGCTTGTGCATGTATGTTTTCTGAGTTGTGCGTATGTGTCGTGTATGTGTGTTGCTTTCATGTTTCGTGTATGAGTGTGTGTGTTTTATGCATGTGTTGTGTGCAGTTGTGTTGTGTGTGTGTGTGTGTGTGTGTATGTATGAGTGTGCTTTGTATGTATGTGTTGTGTGCATTTGTGCTGTGTGTGTGTGTGTGTACGTGTAGCGCCCGTGTATTTGTGTGTGTAGCTTTTCCACCTTTTATTTTTCCCTCCTCGTCAATCTTTAGGTTGATATCGATCCATCTATGGAACTGTTGCAAGTGCAAGTCTTCTACCATTCCCCTCCCTCCCTCCACTTTCCACTTTCCCACTCGTTTCCTCTATCACCACCGCTACCCCCACCACAACTACCACCGCCGCCGCTGTCGTCGTAAGCTTCACCACCGCCACTACAACTGCTACTATCATCCGACTGCTTTGTTGATGCTGCTATTGTTGTTGTTGTTGTTGTTGGAGAGAGAGAGAGAGAGAGAGAGAGAGAGAGAGAGAGAGAGAGAGAGAGAGAGAGAGATGACTGGAGAGGACGACTGGCTGTTACTGCTCAGATAAGCTCGAGCTGCTGTAACAAGCCATCACTGTTACACGTGATGGCGGAGGTAGTGGTGGTGGTAGCGGTGGTTTAGCGGTGATGGTTGCAGTGTCGGTGGTGGTGGTAGCGGTGATGGTTGTGGTGCCGGTGGTGGTATTGGTGGTGGTGGTGTTGCCAATTGAGTGTATGTGCATTGTGGTGGTAGTTGGTGGTGGTAGTTTCGGCAGTGGTAGGTGGTGGTGGTGGTGGTGGTAGTAGCGGTGATGGAAATGATTGTACGTAGTGGTTATTGCGGCATTGGTGGTAGTTGCAGAAGTGGTTATGCTAGAGTATGTGTTTATGTGGTGGTAGTAGTAGTAGTAGTAGTAATAGTAGTAGTAGTGGTGGTGGTAGTGGTGGTGGTGGTGGTAGTAGTAATAGTAGTAGTAGTAGTAATGATAGTGGTCTCTGCTAGGTGATGCTGTTGTTATTGTTTAACCCCGACACTTGCGGAAGTCTACTACACGCATCTATCTCTAAGATCAAGGGCATTCCAGCCACGACCATCTCGTTTATTGTCAGACGGTAGGGTATCATCTGAGCGGGAATTTAGCTGGTATTTCTAGCACAGGGATCGCTTATTGCTTCAGTTACTGGGTATGGTCTTATGTGGAGGCATAAACTGATTTCCATTCATGGTTGTATTATCGATCTTGATTGTTGTTGTTGTTGCTATAGCTGTCGTTGATATTTAACCCCAGGTCAGCTTCAACTGAGCAGATGCATCACAGGCAAATGTGTTCCAGGAATGACCATCCCATCTTTTAAAGGCTTTCATACGTACATGCCTTCATAATCCACTGCGTCGTCAAGACAAGAAGAACAGTGTGCAATTTGAGGGAGATTTGGCTGCTATTTCTAATTTAGTGGTGGCAATGGTGTTTTTTATTTATTTATTTATTTTTTTTGTTTTAGTCAAGTGGTTGCTGCAGTTGTGGTATTGGTAGTAAAACAGTGGTAGTTGTAGTTTTATTGTTGGGTGTGCTGTAGTAGTGGAGAGATGGTGGTGGTGGTAGCAGACTGGTCCACTGGTGGTATTGGTCAGCTTCAGTTGATGGTGGTGGTGGTGGTGGTGGCGATGGGGATATTGGTCAGGTGTTGGGGGTAGTAAAGCTAGTCTTGGTTTAGCAATAGTGTGGTGGTGATAGTGATGGTGGTGGTTAATGATAATAGGGATCTTGTTAAGACCATGGTAGCGATGATGATAACTGTAGAGGTAGTAGTAATGTTAGCAGTGTGTTGGTTGCGGTGCAGTACTTGTGTGTTGTGGTTAAGGTTGATGCTAATGGTATAGTGTTGCTAGTTTTGTTTATAGTAGTGGTGGTGGTGGTGGTGGTGGTGGTGACGTTGGTGTTGGTTGTGGAGGTAGTAGTGATGGTGGTGGTGGTGCTGGTAGCAGTAGTGGCTAATTATTGAGCAGTGGTGATGGTCGTGGCGGTGTGGATGGTGGTGGTGGTAAAGTGATGGTTGCAGAGCTAGTGTTGTCGGTGACGATGATGATGATGATGATGATGATGATGGTGACGATGATGGGGGATGATGCTGAGGATGATGATGACGATGGTGACAGTGATGGCGATGATGAGGGCGGCGATGGTGGTGGCTGACAACAGGGGAATCCCCCCAGTAACTGCCAACTCCCACACAGCAAAAATATAGGAGAGACTGTCTTGGTGGAAGTGTTGCTACTATAGTAATGCCAGAAGCAGCAGCAGTAGTAGCAGCTGTCGTAGTTGTAGTACTAATAGTAGTAGTAGTAGTCATAGAATTAGTAGTAGTAGTTTTGATAATTTTAGTGGTTTGTGTTGTAGTGGTGGTTAGTGGTTGTTGTAGTTCATTCGTAGTATGGGTTAATGCAGTTGTGGTGGTTGTCGTGATACACCACTTGATTTGAATCCTAGGGAGAGCAGTAGTAGTAGTAGTAGAAGTAATTGGTGGTATTTTTCCTGATGGTTTGTGATGTTGGTGATGATGACGATGGTGTGGCTCTTGGTATGATGGCGGCGGTGACGGCAGTAGTGGTGATTGTGATGATTATGAGGATGCTGATGATGATGATTCGGTGATTGTCAATTTGATAATAGCTGCGGTGGTAGTGGTAGTGGTGGTGGTGGTGGTGTGGTGGCAGTTGTGGTGATGGTATTGGTTTAGTTGTTGCCGTGGCGATAATTTGGTTGAAGGTTATTGTATTAGGGATGACGACGGCGACAACAAAGCTGATGATGATGATGATGATGGTGGTGGTGGTGATGGTGATGCTCTGATTATCAATTTGATGATGATGGTGGTGGTGGTGATGGCAGTGCTGATGGTTGCTGTGGCAATCATTCAGATGAGACTTGGCTGTAGCAATGCTGGTCATGATGCTGATGATGACGATGATGATGATGATGTGATTGTTGGTATGATTATGGTGGTGGTGGTGGTTGTGTAAGTGGTGGATGTTACTATAGCTCCTGTAGTAGTAGGGGTGGTGTTGGTGGTGGTGATAACGATGCTGGGATTAACCAGCTACGGGTGGTGGGAGATGGTTTGGAAGAGGGTTGTCGTCGTCGTCGTAGTAGTAGTAGCAGTAGTGGTGGTGGTAGTGACAATAGTGTGATTGTTAATAGGAAGGTGGGGATTGTTTGCAATAGCAATGGTGGTGGTGGTGGTGGTGTTCAAATTTGCTGTATCTTATTTTATCTATTATTTGTATTATATTTTTCAATTTTAATTCGAATTCTTACATCACCACCACCACCACCACCACCATCATCACCATCATCACCATCACCATCATCTTCAAAACGTCTGTTTTTTTTTTTTTGTTTTTTTCTGATGCTTGCCTGGGTCAGGTAGAACGATGGATGACGGATACACTTGTTTACAGCTATTGCGCAATGCCAAAATAAGGAGAGACACGCTCACGCACATGTGCATGCACACATGCACACACTTATATGCAGACACATGCATATGCATACTGCATGTGCACACACACACACACACACACACACACATGGAAACAGATGAAGGGCATCTGAAGAAAATCTGTCTGACCCATGCAAGCATGGAAAAATAGATGTTAAAATGATGATATGTATATATTATTATTATTATCATCATCGCCATCATTCTATGTTTGCATGGGTTAGACGGAGTTTATTGAAGCATAGTTTCTACGGCCGGGATGCCCATCCTGTCACCATCCCTCACCTGTTTCCAAGCAAGATTAATATTTCTTCACCCCCCCCACCCCATCCCCCCATGAACGGACATGTTCTCTAAGAGAATGCTGGAAATGAATGGCACTCATTTTGCAACTATCACATGATGTCAACACAAGGAGGCTCAGACACACAGACAGATACAAACACATGTATATATGATGGATTGCATTTAGTTTCTGCCTACCAGATCCCCTCGCAAGGCTTTGGTCAGCCCAGCGCTATAGTAGAAGACCTGGTCCAGGAATCGAAACCACAATCTTATGATCATGAGGGCAACCCCTTAACCACTGAGCCAAATACCTCCATTGAGGCTATATCTATATATGCTGAGACCCCCTTCGGTCATGACTGACCACGGGATTGCACCTAGAAAGTTACCCTCCCAGGCACAAGTCCGGTCAAGGTGGTTTATGGAAGACTGGCAGTTGCCCATGCATACCAGCCTCCCCTCTCCACACCACTGATGTTATCCAAGGGAAAGGCAAAGGCCAATACAGCTTGGTACCAGTGATGTCGCAACTCATTTCGACAGCTGAGTTAACTGGAGCAATGTGAAATAAAGTGTTTTGCTCAAAAACATAACATGCAGCCCAGTCCGAGATTCGAACTCACAACCTCACGATCGTAAGCTCGACGCTCTAACCACTGAGCCATGCGCCTTCACTATACAACAGTAGTATGTAAACATTAGGTAAAAAGTCCTTTTGTATTGGAAAGGTCAAAGGCTGCCTGTTGGACATGAGCTCATGCTTTCTATAAACATGACAAACATGTCCAGCAACTGTAGGTTTGTGTCACATGAATAACCATGAACTTTTTCAATCCGAAAAAGTTTTTTAATCCAATATTTATACACTACCATTTATCGTGTTATCTCCTTCAAGTTCTAGTGAAGGCAGTTAGAAGCTGATTAGAGCATTTGGCTCACAATCATGAGGTAGTGAGTTCGATTCACGGACCGGGCTGTGTGTTGTGTTCTTGAGCAAGGCACTTTATTCCATGTTGCTCCAGTTCTCTCAGCTGTAGAAATGACTTGTGATGTTACTGGTGCCAAGCTGTATTGGCCCCTTTGCCTTTCCCCTGGATAGCATCAGTGGTGAGCAGAGGGGAGGCTGGTAAGCATGGGTGACTGCTGGTCTTCCATAAAACAACCCCAAGGGGAACTTTCTAGATGCAATCCCATGGTCATTCATGACCAAAGGGGTTCTTTCGCCTCTATCTACTTCAAGTTCTACAGTTCACATTTTATCATTTCACACACACACACACACACACTATATCTCTGGATATGCTGTTGACACTTCTAGGTTCATGCACCCTTTTGTGGGTCTCATGGTCTTATTTGCTCATCCCACATGGTGTCTAAAGAACCACACTTTCACTTAGTTTGATGTGTCTCTTCAAGCACAACAAACCACTAGGTGTCTTGGTACTCAGGAAGAAACTATTCTATGAGTGTGTCCTGCCTTATCTTCGAAACGCCTAGTTTAGAATAGAGGCAGCTGATGAAGAATTAATCCAAGTGGCTATTTGTTTTTCTATGTGTTCGTTCCGTTGTCTGTAGTTCATTTTTCTAACGTTCTGTACCCGAATATGCATCTATGTATATATATGTGTGTATACATGCTTATATATCCGTTGTATTATATATATATATATATATATATATATATATATATATATATATATATATATATATATATATATATATATATATATATATATATATATATATGTTTTATTGGGTTGTCCGGAAAGTTCGTGCTGATTTTTAAAGAAAAGAAAAAGGTCAATAAATACTTGCCATTACATTTTTAATCAACCAAATATGAACCATTTTGTTGCACAATGCGTCTCCATCTTTCCTTTAACTTGAAAATAACTTCTTCCAAAAAATTGAGGTGGTTTCATGGCAAATAAGTCGAAAGGTAAGCTACTATAAATCGGCATGGACTTTCCGGACAACCCAATATTTGTGCAATACAGTTGCTTTGAATTTGCTTCAGAAAGAGGTCAATGTCTGTAATGGTTAGTTGGGGTGGGGGCACTAGGAATGTGGCCTGGCTGTCAAGGTCGGGTTGGGCGGCAGCCCGAAAAAGTTTGGGAACCACTGCTCTGGACCATTCTTCCTGCAAAAGATAAATAATCCTGCAACAAACTGGCATCCTGTTAGAGTGGGGCCTTATGACCCTATGGCTCTGGAAGGATTTTTGATCCTTACATAAGTATTCTTTTATTCTTTTACTTGTTTCTGTCATTTGACTGCGGCTATGCTGGAGCACACCCTCGGAGAGTTTTAGTTGAACAAATCGACCCCAGGACTTACTCTTTGTAAGCCTAGTACTTATTCTATCAGTCTCTTTTGCTGAACTGCTGAGTTACAAGGGACGTAAACACACCAGCATCAGTTGTCAAGTGATGGTGGGGGGACAAACACAGACACACAAACATACACACACACACACATACACACACAAATATATATATATACATACATATATACGACAGGCTTCTTTCAGTTTCCGTCTACCAATATATATATATGTTCATAGGTCATTTTCATTATTATTATTATTATTATTACTATTATTACTACACTCTCTGAGTGGTTGGCGTTAGGAAGGGCATCCATCTGTAGAAACTCTGCCAAATCAGATTGGAGCCTGGTGTTGCCATCCGGTTTCACCAGTCCTCAGTCAAATCGTCCAACCCATGCTAGCATGGAAAGCGGACGTTAAACGATGATGATGATGATGATGATTATTATTATTATTATTATAATAAAGTATTTTCAATGGATCAGTTTTGAGCTCTATTAAAGTTGATATATATATATATGTATATATATATATATATATATATATATATATATATAAACACACACACATTGACATACATTTATATATGTATTTATACACAAACACACACACACACACATGCACACACAAATATATTTTACGCATACACAGAAATACTCTGAGAAACAGTAGCAATGTTAGTGTGGTTACTATTGCTTTGTGCTGAAGATCAGTCTGTATATACGATGGGTTCATTGATTAATGTGTAGGCGGTGGCACAATGATCACGTGTGTTGGTGAGAATTAGCATTCTTTCTCTATTCAATATTACGTTCACTCCTTATAGATAGGTAGGTAGGTAGGCCACTGTGTATGTATGTGTGTGTGTGTGTGTAGGTAGGCCACTGTGTATGCATGTGTGTGTATGTGTGTAAGTAGGCCTGTGTGTATGTGTGTGTGTAGGGAGGTCTGTGTGTGTTGGTAGGCCTCTGTTTGTGTGTGCGTGCATGTGTGTGTTTGTGTGTAGGTTGGTCTGTGTGTATGTGTGTGTATTTGTGTGTAAATGGTTATATAAGTAGGTGTTTCTCAGTTTGTGTGTATGTGTATCTATGAGTGTGAAGGACTGTGTGGTGTGTGTGTGTGTGTGTATGTGTTTGGTAATGTTGGTGTGTTTGGTCGCATGTACTTGTGTGTGTGTGGTAGTGTTGAAATGTTTGCTTGCGTGTGCGTGTGTGTGGTAGTGTTGGAGTGTTTGGTCACGTGTGCTTGTGTGTGTGTGTGTGGTAGTGTTGGTGTGTTTGGTCGTGTGTGCCTGTGTTTGTGTGTGTGTGTGTGTGTGGTAGTGTTGGAGTGTTTGGTCACATGTGCTTGTGTGTGTGTGGAGTGGTAGTGGTTGTATGATTGTATTTGTGTGTGCATATCTGTGAATGGCTGTAAATGAGGTGTGTGTGTGTGTGGGTGGGTGGGTAAGTAAGTATGCATGTGTCTCTGAAAGGTTTTGTAGTAATGATTACAGAACTCTGTGTGTGTATATATGTATAGCTACGTACGTATGTATGGTTATAGAGCAATGCATGTGTGTGCGTGTGTGTGTGTAAATATGTATTCATGCATGAATAGCTGTGTAGGTATGTATGAATTACTGTAAAGCTATGTGTGTATAAGTACACATGGTTTTTATGAATGATTGTATAGCAGTAATCCCAAATGCATCCACACACACATACATACATACATAAACACATGCAAACATATACATATATATATATAGACTCGTATATACATACACATATACATACATGTCTATTGTGGCCCTTTCTATTACATCCCACATTTAATTCTAATTAATTAAAATTTCAAGGCTGTCTCCCTCTACCTTTATTTTATTTTATTTTATTTTATTTTATTTTTTTAACCGTAATTAGTAATTTAGAATATAATTGTTCCCATCGTTAATTTCAGTAAAAACGTTTTGGATTTTTACTTGTATTATATGAAAGCACCCTCTTTGCTATTAAGTTTCCATGCAGAAGAAGCAACTGAGTACTTTTTCTTAATATTTTAGCATTTAAACTGGCCATATCTAGCCTAGATATCCTTCCTGTTTTATGTTCAAACTGACCATATCCAACCTCTTACACTTGCCCTACAATGTCATTCTAAAAACAAACAACCACATCGTTAAAAGTTCAATGCTTGATTAACACAAAACAATATGAATAATTAAGCATTACACTTGACAGAGCAATCTGAATGCGAAAGGGTTATATCATTAGGTTATATATAGAAAGAAGGATCCCCTTTGGTCATGAATGACCATGAGATTTCACCTAGTGTGTTCCCCTTCCAAGACACAAGTCCAGGCAAGATTGTTTTATGGCAGACCAGCAGTTGTCCATGCATACCTTGGCCTCATATCTCCACATCATCGATGTTACCCAAGGACAGGCAAAGGGGCCAATACAGCTTGGCACCAGTGATGTCGCAGCTCATTTCTACAGCTGAGTGAACTGGAGCAACGTGAAATAAAGTGTCTTGCTCAAGGACACAACATACAGCCCGGTCCTGGAATTGAACTCACTACCTCATGTATATTTATATATGAAGTGGAAATGGTTGCACTCGGTGTGCAGCAAATTAGCATATTGGTTGCACCTCTTAATAGTATCTGTGTTGTCCTACATTCCATGGTAGATTGCTGAAATGATTGTAACAGATATGAGACGAAAGAAATACCAGCTTCATGCTTCCTGTTATTGTCTCTCTCATCATCATCCTCCTCCTCATCATCATTTAATGTCTGTTTCCCATGCGGGCATAGCTTGGATGGTATAACAGGAATTGGCAAGCTGGAGGGCTGCACCAGGTTCCAACCATCTGTTTTGCAATGGTTTCTAAAGCTGGATGTCCTTTTTAATGCCAGCTACTTTACAGAGTGTACAGGTTGCTTTTTATGTGGCGCTGGTATGGTGCCTTTTACATGGCACCAGCGCACAAAAGGCGCCCAGCAACATGTAAAACGCACTTAGTACATTCTATGGAATGGCTGGCATAAGGAAGGGCATCCGGCCGCAGAAACCAAACTAAAACAGACTGGAACCTGGTGCAGGCCTCTGGCTTACCACTTCCAGTCAAACCATCTAACGAGTGCCAGCATGGAAAACAAATACCAAATGATGATAATAATGGTGATTATATATATATATATTGTGGCATTCCGTTGGTTCCAGTTAATCCGCGCAACAGAATAGCCTGCTTGTGAAATTAACATGCAAGTGGCTGAACGCCCCACAGACATGTGTACCTTTAATGTAAATCTTGGGGAGATTCAGCGTGACACAGAGTGTGACAAGGCTGGCCCTTTGAAATACAGGTACAACAGAAACAGGAAGAAAGAGTGAGAGAAAGTTGTGGTGAAAGAGTACAACAGGGCTCGCCACCATACCCTGCCGGAGCCTCGTGGAGCTTTAGGTGTTTAAGCTCAATAAACACTCACAATACCTGGCCTGGGAATGGAAACCACGATCCTATGACAGGGAGTCCACTGCCTTAGCCACTAGGCCATATATATATATATATATATATATATATATATATATATATATATATATATATATATATATATATATATTGCCAGACTGGCCGTTGTGCAGGTGGCATGTAAAAAGTACCCACTACACTACACTCTCAAAGTGGTTGACGTTAGGAAGGGCATCCAGCTGCCAGTTCAGATTGGAGTCTGGTGTAGCCACCTGGTTCGCCAGTCCCCAGTCAAACCGTCCAACCCATGCTAGCATGGAGAGCGGACGTTAAATGATGATGATGATGATAGTATATATATATATATGCACACACACTCTTCCAACTCATCAAACCATGTCAAATTGTTCATCACATGAATGCCAGATGTTAAATGATAATGATGATGATGATGATGATGATATATATATATATATCTACACACACACACACACACACACACACACACACACACATATGTATGTATGCTAAAAATGCAGGTTAACTGCTTTCTGGCAGGCTAATTGTTTCATGAAACAGGTTGCCTTTATAAACATCAGCTACTTGCTTTGCACAACTATTTCTATGCCAGGAAACAGTTAATTGGTCTATAATTTTCGTAATGTATTCCATATGCTATATCTTATTGAGTGCTTAAATTTTGTTCGTACTAAAGACATCACGCATGTGTATATATTACATTTACATAGCAAAATATACACAACTCCCCATGTCTGTAGTATGTTTGTTCGTATACGTACTAAGACACATAGGAACATGCAAATTCTTCAGTCATCTGTTCTAAGTTGTTGTTGTTGGCACTCCGTCGCTTACGACATCGAGGGTTCCAGTTGATCCAATCAACGGAACAGCCTGCTCGTGAAATTAACGTGCAAGTGGCTGAGCACTCCACAGACACGTGTACCCTTAACGTAGTTCTCGGGGATATTCAGCGTGACACAGAGTGACAAGGCTGACCCTTTGAATTACAGGCACAACAGAAACAGGAAGTAAGAGTGAGAGAAAGTTGTGGTGGAAGAGTACAGCAGGGTTCGTCACCATCCTCTGCCGGAGCCTCGTGGAGCTTTAGTTGTTTTCGCTCAATAAACACTCACAACGCCCGGTCTGGGAGTCGAAACCGTGATCCTATGACTGCGAGTCTGCTGCCCTAACCACTGGGCCATTGCGCCTCCACTCTACTCTAAGTAGTAATCTGTAAATCAAAAAAACCTTCAAAAAGTTTGAATTGGATGATACTATTTGACTTATCTCCCTTTTTGTATAATTTAAATAGAGCCCAGTGTTTGTCCACTAGTTATAAGTGTATTATTATTATTATTATTATTATTATTATTATTATTGAGTGAGAGAGCAGTGCATGCCATCAAAGTGACACGAGGGTAAAATATACAAAGCCCAATATACCCATCATGACTACCCGTCTGATAAGGGTACACCAGGCACATGCATCACAACCATATGTGCGCGACATGGTGATCTCATATCAAGATAAACAGTGCATGACCTCGCAGGTGGGGCCCAGTTAGAATTTTGTTCAGGTCAAGTAGCCCATCCTGCTCAAAAGGTCCCTGAATAAGATTTGTTTAAGGATGTTGAACGAAACACCCATGTTTCCAAAGGTGAATTATTCAAACCCCAAAGAATTCCTCTCAACACATGGCTATGATGCTCCCCCACTACTTCTGCTCATGATCAGAGATGCACATATCGTCAACCACTAAGGGTCATGCTCAACTGGTTAAGGTCAAACAACTGACAAGCAAATCTGTGGTATTGAGCAGAATATTTGCTGTAACCCATCTTTTATACCAAGACAAAACAATGTACGTGATGACACTATTAGTTTTTTCCTTATATATGAGGTTTCCTTATACACGTTAAAATATGGTATGTATATTTTTATATGCATGCATATGCGTCTATCTGGTCTTGACATCATGTGACGCATATAAATCTGCCTCACCATCATACAAAGCGATATTGTTCGTTTCCCTGTCTTCCATGGAAGATAAAAAAAACAAACAAACATGTCAATGGGGAAATATATTACCTTGCTTGGAAATTGGTGAGGATTGGCGACAGGAGCGATGTATATGGCTGCAGAGATTCTGCCTCAACGAATTCTGTTTGACCACAACGATGACGATGACGTCGACCGTGTCTGTGAAGCCAGATAGAAATGCATGTAACATAAACCTTTCAGTGTCACACTTTATAATTTACTATGGAACTAGTGAATTTTGTGTCTGGTGTACACTCTCCCCACTCCCTCTCTCTCTTTCTTTCTTTCTCTCTCCCTCTCTATCTCCTTCTCCACCTAACTCCCCCTACTTCTTTTCTCTATCACCACTTCACTTCCTTGTTGTCTCCACCTCTCTTACCTTCCCTGTTTCCAACTTGTTCCATTTCTCTCTCTCTCTCTCCATTTCTGTTTCTCTCTATCTGTCCCTCTCTCTCTTTCTCTGTTTCTCTCTATTTCTCACTCTCTCTCTCTACCCTTCTCTTGTAACCTCTTTCACTCTCTCTCTGTCCAACTCTCTTTCTGTCTAACTCTCTTTCTGTCTAACTCTGTCTCTCTCTCTCTCTCTCTCCCTTTCTCTCTCTCTCTCCCTTTCTCCCTCTCTCTCTCCTTCATTCTCTCCCACACTCTCTCTCTCTCACTCTCTAACTCTCTCTGCCCCTCTCTCTCCTTGTCCAACTCTCTCTTTTCAACCTTCTCACTCTCTCAAACTCTCCTCCCCCCCCCTGTATTCACTTCTCTCCTGCTCTGCCTCCTCCTCTCAGTTTCCAAGCCTTTCCTCCTCTTCTCCCTCTCTGTCTCTCCTTCCTCTCCCACCTCTGTCTGTCCTCCCATCTGCCATACCCTTTTCTCCCCATCTTCCCCCACTTCCCCAATTGAAGCCTCCCCATCTCCCCCCGCCACCATCTGCCTCTCCCTCTATTTCCATTTTCTCTCTATTTTTCACCCCACTCCACCTCTCTTTCTCCATCTCTTTCATTTCGTCTCCTCCCACTTTCCCCCCTCTCAAGCTGTTCTCTCCAGAAACACCAGATTCCAAACAATACAGACACAATGACCTTGGATAAAGTACACTGTCTTTGTCCATGCCATAGGTTTGTCTGTAGTTACAATATGTCTGGGTAGATAAATTATTGGACTGCCAACTCAGAGGTGGGCAGTTCAAATTTGATGAAGGTCTCTTTATCTTTTTTTTTTCCCATTTATGTTTCTGGAGTTTGCTACATTTCATCCTACTTTGCCTTAGTTCACCCCTAAACTGCTCAATGTTTTGGTTAGAGTGTTTCCTTGGATAGGTAAGGGCCAGGTCATTCTTGATACATAGACGGGTGGTTAATCTAGGGTAGGTGGGTGGCAATTTGTTCTTTCTCCTCTTCGTTCTATGGAACTAGAGAATGGTTCTGGACCCATCAGTGGTGGTGATGTAGCACAGGGACGCCATGGCTGCAGTTACTTTTGGTGCAGCCAGGGACAGTTGCCCTTGGCACAGCCATAAGGGGCAGCTGCTCTGGACACAGCCAAAGGAGGCAATTGCCCTTGACTCAGCTATAGTGTCAAATGCCCTGGGCACAACCACAGGGCCACAGGGGCACTTGTCCATATATATGTATATATATATATATATATGTATGTGTGTGTGTGTGTATATGTTTGTGTGTCTGTGTTTGTCCCCCCACCATCGCTTGACAACCGATGCTGGTGTGTTTACGTACCCATAATAACTTAGCGGTTCAGCAAAAGAGAGACCGATAGAATAAGTACTAGGCTTACAAAGAATAAGTCCTGGGGTCGATTTGCTCGACTAAAGGTGGTGCTCCAGCATGGCCACAGTCAAAAGGACTGAAACAAGTAAAAGAGTAAAAGTGTATAAATTATAAAGATCAGGTTAATTATGTTTGGTTGAATAACGAACCGATGGAACTTGTGCGAAATGAAAATTCTTCATATAACCAACCCATCTTTGGTTATCAGGGCAATCTTCAAGGTTTATATGTCGAGAGTGGGGTGTGACGTATCCTTCAAAGTTTACATCTTGGCGCTATGGGGGTGGGTGGCAAGTTGTACCCCTTAAGGCTTATATATCTAGAGTGAACAGTCAGTGGGGGGGGGACACATACCTTTGAAGGTTTATATGTCGGGTGGTGGTGGCAGCAGTAGTGGTGGGTGGTGGTGGTTCGCACCTCCCAGGATATATATATCTAGAGGGAGGGGAGAATTTTTCAAGGTTTATATGTCTAGACGTTGGGTGGGGTATGTATTAATGTTTATCTGTCTGAAGGAACGGCACATACTTCTATATTTTTAGGGTAAGGCCTGGGTTATTATTAGAAATGATAAGAAGAGTTTTAAAATGTCTAACCTCCTTTTATTTGCTTTTAAAAAATTTTTTATTTATCCTTAATCTTTTTAAATTCATCATCATCATCATCATCATTTTAATGTTCAATTTTCCCTGCTTGAATGGGTTGGATGGAGTTTATTAAGGCATTCTATGGGTGGATACCCTTCCTGTCCCCCAACCTTCCTCTATTTCTACACACCATGACATGCTTTTGCAGAATATTGGGACTGAACTACACTGCTTGTATGATGGTGACACTCGTTTACAGCTATCATGCAATGTCAAGACAAGGAGACACAAACACACACACACACGTCTTTCATTTGGCAGGCTTCTTTCAGTTTCCTTCAGTTGCCTAGTACTTATTCTATCAGTCTCTTTTGCCGAACCGCTAAGTTACGGAGACGTAAACACACCAGCATCAGTTAATTATGTTTATATATATATATATATATATATATATATATATATATATATGTACAAATAATATATGAGTATATGCATATATATGTACATGTATGTACATACCTTCATCTACATGTACATATAGATACATATCTGGGTACATGACGTTGCAAAAAAACATGGACAAAACGATAAACAAGCTACAAAAGACACGCAGGCCACATAGAGAACATATCCTTCATCAGCTGCCACCATTAAAACACTGGCGTTTCGAATATATATATATATATATATATATATATATATATGATGGGCTTCTTTCAGTTTCCGTCTACCAAATCCACTCACAAGGCTTTGGTCGGCCCGAAGCTATGATAGAAGATGCTTGCCCAAGGTGCCACGTAGTGGGATGGAACCCGGAACCATGTGGTTGGTAAGCAAGCTACTTACCAGAAATTTAAATTTTGATATTTTGGGCTATGATGGTTCATCACCATTACGACAGACCGGTGTTCAGTAACAGGTGAGTCTCACAGGTATTCTTTGTGGGCCTCTTAACTTTCTCTTAAAACTTTCTAAATTCAATGTATTTGTCGGCCACTGAGCAGTCGGTAGCTTTTAGGCGGTGTTATGTGTCATAATTCGTTGAAGTTTTGCTTATATAAACATTGTCAGTGTTTATGGAAAAATGTGACGGTGGGTGTGTTCGTGCGAATACGGGATGGGTGGGCTGTTTTTCTATGTTGAGATAAAATATAATGCGCCCATGGGCATATGCGAAAATAAAAACTAAGTGGGGGCCAATATGGAATGAAAGTTAAGTGAGCTGTGTCTTGATGCTTTTGTCAGTCATGAAAGAAAGTGTGGAAGGGTTTACATGGAAACATGATGATGCGAAATTTGCAATGGGTTTTAAGATACATCTTGCAGGTCCTCTGGGGTACAGTGTCAGTGATATTTCTGGGGCCTCAGTAAGGTTTTGGGTCCTTTCAGTATGAGAACCCCTCGTCCAGTTGATCCAACATTATATGATTGAAGAGTTTTTTTGTTCGTTATTGGCCATGCTGGGGCACTGCCTTGAAAGGTCTTTCTTCTTAAGCCTGGTATTTATTCTGTCGTTCTCTTTTGCCGAACCGCTAAGTTATGGGGACTTAAGCACACAACACACAAACATTGGTTGTCAAGAAGTAGAGGGGACAAACAGACACAAACACACACACACACACACAAACACACACACACACACACACACACACACACACACATATATGTTTATACAATGGGTTTCTTTCAGTTCCCATCTGCCAAATCCACTCACAAGGCTGAGACTGTATTGTAAGACACTTGCCCAAGGTGCCACACAGTGGGACTGAACCCAGCAGAATGTGGTTGAGAAGCAAGCTTCTTACCACACAGCCATGCCTGCTCCATCGTCCAGCTTTCTTTTCCTCATGTGTCCATCTTTCTTTCCTACATTGACGTTCTAAGGACTGGACATTTCCTGTCTCTCTCTTCTATCTTTTCTCTTTTCAAAGAAAATATTTCTCTCAGCATTCACTATTTTCCTCTCATGCTGGTCTAACAACCCTCCATGTCTGTTTTCGTTTGGTTTTCCCTGTATGTCTCCACTGTCCTGTTTTTGTTCCTAACTTTGACCCTCAATAAATCCAAAATTTTATTTTGGTATTTATGGGAGCAACTGTCTTCGAAGACTCATATTGTCGTTGATTGCTCAAACTGGGGAGTAGACGGACAGCCGGCAACTGATGAAGGGTCGTTCTGTGTATTACTTGTCTTGTTTTCCATTTTTTCTCTCTCATTGTTTGTGTATTTAACTCATTTGCTTTCGTATTTCATGTTGTTTACTGTTGGTGACGTCCTGTACCCATATATGCATATATATATATATATATATATATATATATATATATATTCTATTTATATTATTATTTAATTGAACGCCCTGCATCCATTTCCAAGTAAGTATATATGTATGTGTGCGTGTGTGTGTGTGTGTAATCTTTTATCAAGTGAGAACTGGGGCAAAGCAATAGGACTAGGTTATAAAAAGAAAAAGCAAAAATAAAGAAAAAATCCTTCGAAATACTGAAACCCTACATGGGCGAGGCAAGGACAAGCTGAGGGGTAGAGAGAAAGGATGTGATGTGTGGAGATAGCTGCACCTAGTTAGAACTCAGTCACCTGATTTAGGGCGAGTATTGTGATAGGAAACATTTACTAACACCCCCTCCTCTCTCTCTTTCTATATATATATATATATATATATATATATATATATATATATATATTTTTTTTTTCTTTATTCCCTCTCTATCTATCTATCTATTTATCTGTCTGTGTGTCTATCTGTCTGTCTGTCTGTCTGTCTGTCTGTCTGTCTGTCTGTCTATCTGTCTGTCTGTCTGTCTATCTATCTGTCTGTCTATCTGTCTGTCTGTCTATCTGTCTGTCTGTCTATCTGTCTGTCTGTCTATCTGTCTGTCTGTCTATCTGTCTGTCTGCCTATCTGTCTGCCTATCTGTCTGCCTATCTGTCTGCCTATCTGTCTGCCTATCTGCCTGCCTGCCTGCCTGCCTGCCTGTCTGTCTGCCTGCCTGTCTGTCTGCCTGTCTGTCTGCCTGTCTGTCTGCCTGTCTGTCTGTCTGTCTGTCTGTCTGTATGTCTGTCTGTATGTCTGTCTGTCTATGAATTTGTCTATCTATCTATCTATCTATCTGTCTGTCTATCTACCTGTCTGTCTGTCTGTCTATCTCTTTATTCCTCCCTCTCTGTCTATTTGTCTCTCTTTTTTATTCCCCCTCTCTCTGTTTATCTGTCTCTCTCTTTTACTTCTTTATTCCCTCTCTCTCTCTAACTCTCTCTCTCTATCTCTCTCTCTCTCCCTCTTTATTCCCCATCTCTCTCTATACATTTATCTATCCCTCTTTTTCTTTATCCCCCCCCCCAGCTTTCTCTCTCCTCTGTCTACAACCCAATGCTTTTGCTGGAGTTCTCATCTTCTCCATCACACCACTTCACCAAGAAGTGGTCTTTCTTTCATTAATGTTGTTGTTATTATTACTATTATTATTATTATTATTATTATTTTTTATTTCTCTAAGTCATTTTCTCTCCATGTTATCCTACATCTCTGTTGGAAATAATCTTGATAAGGTTTGCGTTACACTTCCTGTAATGTACATGTGTGTATATATGCATGTTTTTACATGTGTATATCTATGTGCATGTGTGTGAATTTGCATTTGTGTATATGTATGTGTGTATGTATGTGTATATTCATGTATGTGTGTGCCACGTGTGTGTATTTGCAAATGTGTGTGTGTATATCATTCATGTGTATGTTTGTGCGTATTTACATGCATGTGTGTATATATGTACGTGGGTGTGTGCATGTACGAATGCGTGCATATGTGTGCATTCCTGCATGTACACATGCAGTTTTTTCGTCAATTAGCGTATATACACCCTGTGTGTGTGTGTGTGTGTGTATATGGTTTTTATTTACCATAGATGGATAGATTGATAGAGCTAGACAGATATAGTTTCACACAGAGGGAGAGAGGTCCCTGTCTGTCTATCTGTATGTCTGTATGGTAAGTAGCTTGCTTACCAACCACATTGTACCAGGTTCAGTCCCACTGAGTGGCATCTTGGGCAGGTGTCTTCTACTATAGGCTCGGGCCGACCAAAACCTTGTGAATGGATTTGGCAGAGGAAAACTGAAAGAAGCCTGTTGTATATATATATATATATAGGTTTGTGTTTGTCCCCCAACATTGCTTGACAACCGATGTCGGTGTGTTTATGTCCCCGTAACTCAGCAGTTTGGAAAAAACAGACTGTCTGCGTCCACCTTTGAATGCAATGTATGCCAGAAGGTTTGGAAATCCAACGGAGGCCTCAGAAGACATTTGAAATTCCACAAGGATCAGAACTTATCTGCAGCTCCTGGTGGTCCAAATAAGATATGCAATCTCTGTGGGTGTCTTTTAAAAAATATTGCCTGGTTTAAAACTCTACATCAGATGCCATGATGGTCCTAAGGTGTAGGTACAGGAAGAGGTCAAACTCTGCATAAGGAGGAGACAACCAACGTATATGTATGTAAATGTGTGCATATACATATATGCATACATACACATACATTTTTATACACACACAGATATATATATATATATATATATATATATATATATATAGTAAAAGGCATAGAGCCAGAGAACATGCTCCTTGACACTATGCCTCTCCCTCTATGTGTGTGTGTGTGTGTGTGTGTGTGTGTAGGAAACTTCATTATATGGTGTTTGTTGTTGAGACTTGTAAGCGCTGTACAGTAATCAGTCTCACTAGATATTCACCATGACATGTGTTGATAGAGAGAAACTGGAGTGATGTTGTGAAATGGTGTCACACGATTTAGGCATTGGATAGTCTAAAAAACACAGTGTGTGTGTGTGTGGGGGGGGAGGCGAGGAGGAATAGTTTTGCAATCAGCAGGAACGTATGTTTGTGTGTGTGTGTGTGTGTTTGTGTGTATCTCTCACTCAAGATGATGTTGTTGCTGTTGTTGTTGTTGTTGTTTAACCCTGATTCAAATCTGATCAACCAGACCCTCATCTAGGATCAAAGGTGTTTCAATCCTGATCTTTTTTTTTTTTTTTGGTTTTCGTTGTCAGACATAGTATATCTTGGACTACATTATCTACATTATGCAAATGTCCTTTTTATTATTATTATTATTATTATTATTATTATTATTATTATTAAGGTGGTGATCTGCAGAATATTTCGCATGCTGAGCAAAATACTCAACAGAATTTCATCCGTTGCGACATTCTGAGTTCAAATTCCACCAAGGTTGACTTTGCCTTTCATCTTTCCAGGGTTGATAAATTAAGTACCAGTTGAACACTGGGGTCGATGTAATTGGCTAGTTCCCTCCCCACAAATTTCAGGCCTTGTGCCATCAGTAGAAAGAATTATTATTATTATTATTATTATTATTATTATTATTATTATTATTGAATGATAGAGCAGTGCATGCCATCAAAGTGACACGGAGGTAAAATATATGAAGCCCCTTATACCCATCATGACTACCCGTCTGATAAGGGTACACCAGGCACATGCATCACAACCATATGTGCGTGACATGGTGATCTCATATCAAGATAAACAGCGCATGACCTCACAGGTGGGGCCCAGTTAGAATTTTCTTCAGGTCGAGTAGCCCATCCTGCTCAAAAGGTCCCTGAATAAGGTTTGTTTAAGGATGTTGAGCAAAACACCCATGTTTACAAAGGTGAATTATCCAAACTCCAAAGAATTCCTCTCAACACATGGCTATGATGCTCCTCCACCACTTCTGCTCGTGATCAGAGATGCACATATCGTCAGCCACCAAGGGACATGCTCAACTGGTTAAGGTCAAACAACTGACAAGCAAATCTGTGGTATTGAGCAGAATATTTGCTCTAGCCCCATCTTTTATACCAAGACAAAACAGATTTACATGGTAACACTTCCAATCAGTTAAGATCAGAAGCCATGAGAGCCACTTCCTGGTACTGCATTTCAAAGGCAGTGAGATGGCTGAATCATTAGCATGCTGAACAAAATGCTTAGCGGTATTTTGCCCGTCGCTATCTTCTGAGTTCAAATTCTGCCGATGTCAACTTTACCTTTCATCCTTTCAGGTGTGTGTCTGGGGTGGGGTTTGATAAATTAAGTACCAGTGAAACACTGGGGTCGATAAAATCGACTTATCCCCTTCTTCTAAATTGCTATGATTTAAGACAGTTGTATATGTGATTTGAAGGTCGTTTGGCTGTTGTTTTTAGCAGGTTGAGTGACGTTATAGTCTGTTAATGTATTGATTGGTGATAGTGACGTTGATGGTGTGTGTGTGTGTGTGTGTGTGTGGTGTTGGCTGTGTATGGGTGTGTGTGGTGTTGATAATGTATGTATAGCGTTTATAGTATGTGTGTGTGTGTGTATTTGCTGTTGTGTGTTTCCCTGATGGTATATATATGTATATGTCTTTCAAATGGTACGTATATATGCTTGGGTGTGTGTGTGTGTTTGCATGTGTGTCTGTGTGTCTTACTGATACCGTTGCTGTTGTTTTGATTGCTGCTGGCGTGTGGAAGTGTGTCACTGATATTGTTGATACCGTCTTGTGGTGGGGGTGAGGATGTCACGTGTTATCGTAGCGATGGTGATGGTAGTGTTGATGCTATGTCACAGCGGTGGTAGTGGTGGTGGTGGTGGTGGTGAAGTTAATACTATTTCACAATGTTGCTGTTGGTGATGGTAATGATAACGATGATGATGTCGAGGGTGGTGGTGTCAGTGCTGGTGGTGGTGGTGGTGGTGGTGGTGGTGGTATTATATTCAAGGCAGTTGTGATGATACTGCTGTTGCAGCAAGCAATTTAGTTCATAGTACTGGTAATGGTGGTGGTGGTGGTGGTGGTGGTGGTGGTGGTGGTGGTGGTGGTGGTGATGATGATGATGTTACTATTGCTGTTTCGGACCACTCCCCATCACCACCGCCACCGCCACCACCGCCGCCGCCGCCAGATCGAAGGCTTCCCAGCTGTGACCTTCACATCATTTCATTAGTTTCGTTTCGAACAGTTTTTAAAAACTCAGAGTAGAGAATGAGCAGCCAGTTTACTCTGCTGTGCCCATCTCATGTACATCTACCCCTCTCTACGTACCCCTGTGAGGTCCCAGATATATGTTCCTCTCTCTCTCTTCGAAAAAAAAAAAAAAAAAACTGTCTTATCTTCGAAACGTCAAGTTAGAATAGAGACAGCTGATGAAGGAATATTCCAAGTGGCTTTCTGTTTTCCTATGTGTTCGTTCCGTTGTCTGTAGTTCATTGTTCTAACGTCCTGTACCCTGATATGCATATATATACACATGTAGATGTAAGTATGTACATATATGTGTGTATACATGTATATATATTCTTTGTATTATTATATATATATATATATATATATATGTATATATTCAGTATATTAAGGCCTGTCACTACACATAAATGCCTTATGCTGTAAGGAATTCTTTAAGCCAAAACTACTTTAATAGATATACACGGAACCAAAAGCCGGGAAATATAACTTGGAAGTCGCCTCTACGTGTAGTAACAGCCCTTAATATAACGAATGTGTTTATATTTAAAGGGAAAAATTATATATTTTGTATTAGTTTTTTCCCCTTAATTGGTTTTTCATGCTGGCTACTTGATAAATTCTTGCGAAGGTTTTTATTCTTGTATTTAATATAAATAAATATAGATGTATGTACGTGTGGGATCTATTTAATTTGACGTACAGATGTTTTAATTAATTTTTTTTTAACTACAAATTGAATAGATCCCATGTCTGTGTGAGTGTGTGTATTTACCAGTATGTATATATGTCTGTGTGTGTATGTGTTTGTGTCCACATGTGTATGTGTGAATATGTGTGGGTATATATATATATATATATATATATATGTGGGGGGGGAGGTGTATATATATATATATATATATATATGTGTGTGTGTGTGTGTATCAATATGTTTGTATGATGTATACACACGTTTATTCAAATCATTGTGCAAGCATCTATTTATGTATATATGTGTGTGTGTATCTATGTAAACACGTATTAAAACCACTGCGTATGCATGCGTGTGTGTATATCAAAGACGAAAGACTGAAAAAATTTGGTATATCTATTAATTCCACGTTTTACATGTGACATGGAATTAAAGATATATCAAGACTTTTTTCAGTCTTCCGTTTTGATACGTAATTATTCTGCAAACCGAGTTAAACGAAAATTTCAATTGCTATGTAAATCTCATTCAAAATAAAACATCTACAACACATATACGATTGGATTAATGTAAACATGCAGATGTGCTTCACAAGGACACAGCTTCGATTAAGCCTCATATATTCACTATATATATATATATATATACAGACAGAGAGACCTGGGGTTGATATTTCTCGACTAAAACCATTTAGGGCATTGCTCCAGCATGGCTGCATGTTAGCAATTTTTTTCATTTTGTCTTCCTTTTCTTTTGGACTTTCCTCTGTCTCCTGTCCCTGAAGAAGAGCTTTGCTCAAAATGTAAAACACCCTCTCTTCCCTTCTTTGAGCATCTTATTAATACTTTGCATGTACCGTATCCTTGCGTTGTTTTTGTTTTTTTGGATTAATGATATACACACACACACACACACACACATATATAAATATATACACACACACACATATATATATATGTATGTATGTATGTATGTATGTATGTATGTATGTAGGGAATTCTCAATCAATGTTTTGCTGGCAATTATAATCCCTGTCAGTGTATACAATTATGTGCATTGACTACAGCATTAGTGCATTTTAGCTCTTGGTGGCTGACGATATGTGCATCTCCAATCACGATAAGAAATAGTCGGGGAGCATCATAGCCATGTGTTGAGAAGAATTCTTTGGGGTTTGGATAATTCACCTTTGGAAACATGGGTGTTTCGTTCAACATCCTTAAACAAACCTTATTCAGAGACCTTTTGAGCGGGATGGGCTACTCGACCTGAAGAAAATTCTAACTGGGCCCCACCTGCAAGGTCATGCGCTGTTTATCTTGATATGAGATCACCATGTCGCGCACATGTGGTTGTGATGCATGTGCCTGGTGTACCCTTATCAGACAGGTAGTCATGATGGATATATTGGGCTTCGTATATTTGGACCCCAGTGTCACTTTGATGGCATGCACTGCTCTCTCACATCATAATAATAATGGTTTCAAATTTTAGCACAAGGCCTGAAATTCTGGAGGAGGGGATAAGTTGATTACGTTGACCCCATTGCTCAACAGGTACTTATTTTATAGACCTAAATATTGTTTGTATATACAGTAGTGCAGGCATGGTTGTGTGGTAAGAAGATTGCCTCTTAGCCGCATGGTTCCAGGTTCAGTTCCATTGCATGGCACCTTGGGCAAGTGTTTTCTACTATAGCCTTAGGCCAACCAAAGCTTTGTGAATGGATTTGTTAGATGGAAACTGAAAGAAGCTTGTCGTATATATATTTATGTGTGTGTGTGTGTGTGTGTGTGTGTGTGTGTGTGTGTGTGTGTGTGTGTGTGTGTGTGTGTGTGTGTGTGCGTGTGTGTGTGTGAGTGTTTGTACCTGTGTTTCTCTCCCACCGCCACTTGACAACTGGTGTTGGTGTGTTTACATCCCTGTAACTTAGCGGCTTGGCATATGACACTGATAGAATAAGTACCAGGCTTTAAAAAAAAAAGAGAAAATAAATATGTGCCAGAGTCAATTCATTTGACTAAAAATTCGAGGCGGTGCCCCAGCATGGCCACAGTCTAATGGCTGAAACAAGTGAAGAAAAAAACAAAAGTAAGATATAATGTGCACACATACATTATACATCACCAGCTTTTTTAGCCTTGGTGTATCTTGGGTTACATTATCTCATGCAACCTTCAGATACAGTTTGTGTTCTTTTTTAAGAACTGAATGGTATGATCTGAAATTTTTGGCTGTTGTTTGTAGCAGATCAAGTGATCATGCAGAGCTTGGTGATGCTGGCATCTTTATTAATGGTGGTTGGCGCTGGTAATGGTGACATCTTTCTTTCTGGTGGTGGTGGTGGTGGTGACGATGACGATGGTGTCTTTATTACAGCTGGTGGTAGTAGTAGTAATAGTAGTAGTGCTGGTGGTGTTGGTGGTGATAGTGTATCTATTATTGATGGTGGTGGGGGTAGTGGTACCTTAATTACAGATTGTGGTGGTGGTGGTGGTGACGATGACGATGGTGTCTTTATTACAGCTGGTGGTAGTAGTAGTGGTGGTGGTGTTGGTGGTGATAGTGTATTTATTATTGATGGTGGCGGTGGTGGTGGTAGTGGTACCTTAATTTCAGATTGTGGTGGTGGTGGTGGTGGTGGTGGTGATGACGATGACGATGGTGTCTTTATTACAGCTGGTGGTAGTAGTAGTAGTGGTGGTGGTGTTGGTGGTGATAGTGTATTTATTATTGATGGTGGTGGTGGTGGTGGTAGTGGTGGTACCTTAATTACAGATTGTGGTGATGGTGGTGGTGGTGGTGATAATGTCTTTATTTCTCTTGCTGTTGGCAGTAATTTTATTATGGGTAGGGGTGGCAGGGGTGCATGTATTACAGATGGTGGTGGTGGTGGTGGTGGTGATGGCGGTGGTAGTGGTGGTGTCAATATGTTGTACTGCTGTTGATGTTGTTGTTATATCACTTTGGGAGTTGCAACAGTGTCTTATTTCTGTTTGCTCTCATTTAAGAAGAAATATTCCGTCAGGTTGTTGCTTGTGGCGGTGATGACGATGACGACGACGACGATGGTGGTGGTGAGGTTGAGAGCGATGGTAGTGGTGGTGGTGGTGGTAGCGATGTTGGTAGTTGTCGGAGAGATGATGTTAGTGATGATGATGACGATGATGATGATGATGATGACGGTGGTGATGCCAGCAAGGATGTTAGTGATGGCTGGTGGCAATGACGATGCTGATGATGATGATGGCTGCGGTGGTAATGGCAACATAATGTGTGCGTGTGTGTGTGTGTGCATGTGTTGCACTTGCGTGCACTACATTTGTTATTTATGTTGTTGAATTAATTTGCTTCTTCTCTCCTCTTCCTCCTCTTCCTCCATCTCTACCATTTCTTCATCTTCTCTCTCCCTGTCTCTCTCTCTCCCGTTGATCCAGTTTCTGCTCTTAGTGCTGAAGTAGTGGTGGTGTTGGGTGTGGGGGTGCAGTGATAATGTTTCTTTCCATTTCTGAATAACCCCCCCCCCTCTCTCTCTCTCTCTCTAGTTTTTTTCCTCCATCTCGTGTTCCGCTTCCACTCCCCACCATCTTTTCAGTCACGTGGAGTTTGGGGTTGCGGGACCCGAAACAAAATCGAGGATTCTTTTTGTTGTTGCTTAATCCCTGGTCAGCTTTGATTGAGCTCCCATTATGATCAAAAACCTTCTCTTACCAGCTGTGACCATCTTGTAATTAAAAAAAGAAAATTTTTCCTGGCATGGCTCTGTTGTAAGGGGTTTGCTTCCCAGCCACATGGTTCTGAGTTCAGCCCCAGTGTGTGACACCTTGGGCAAGTGTTTTCTACTACTACAGCCTCAGGCCCACCAGAGCATTGTGCTTTTGATTGGCAAAGGGTTGGCAACACTTTCATTCATCTCTTCTGTCACTTTTGCTGACAGTTCAGTGTTTTTTTTTTTCTTTTAGACAGATCATGTTTTGATATTCTGCATTCCTCTGTAAGCTTTACCTTCTGCTCAGAATTACATTTGCAAAAGATGGTTTTACATTGGGTTTGCGATGTCAGCATCATTTTAGTGACTGTACGTACTTCTTGAGACATTAAACAATTTGGCTGTTTTAGCAACTGAAGCTTCAGCATCCACATGTTATCAATTTATCCTTTTTCGGAAATCGGACCAGCTAGGTCATGCATTTAATTTAAATATAAGTATCTGAAAAGAAAAAAAAAAAAAGGAAAAAAAGTAAGAAAGAGGAACAGAGGGTATATCATGGTGTACAGGGTATATCATGGTGTACAGGGTATATATAAGACGTATGAACACATACATACAGACTAGAACAGTTCTGAATTTGTCATAGTGCTGACAGAAGAAAAAAAACCCCTACAAAAAACGGTTAAATAAGAATTGATGTGTTCACTATTTAACCAACCTCTACCATAATAATACTCTTGTGTTTTTCTCCGTCACAACATAAATGAGAAAGGAAGGGGGTGATTGATGAATAAAGAAGGAAAGGGGTGATGGCAAACTGGTATGTGTGAGTATATGTGTGTGTATGTAAGAGGGAGGTATGTGAATGTTTGTGTGTGTATGTAATGGAAGTGGGATGGTGAACATTCAACACTGAAAAGGAAAATCAAACAGCGTTTCAACTCTGTGTGATTATATGTGTGTGCATATACAAAGGAAGTATGTGAACGCTTGTATGCATGAACCAGTGTTCTTTCACTAACAAACGATGATCGATGCCACATCTCAAAAGACAACCACTAGATAACGTTGACCAGTGTATTAATTTGATTTACCATCCATATTTGTATATAAAACACAACAATTAGCCGTCATTTTTGACAGCACGGGGCCAGCTAGTCCATATAATAAAAAGCCCTGACTGTGCAGGAAGCGATGAATGTATAACAAGAACAATGGTAAATAAATTCTAAATATTGGTGAGATAAACACGTTGACATTAAATATGCATTGTATGTACATGCTGACATGTATAATATCTCTTAATCACTCCCTCACACACACACGCACACACACACACACACACACACCTGCACACACGTATACATGCACACACATGCATATACATGTATACAAATGCATGCAAATATATATATAATCAAAATTTACAGAAAAACAAAGGATGAAGACAGGTGTATAAACAGCAGATATGCATGTGCATTCACGTGCACATGTATACGAATACATCCATACTAAATACATGTATCTTCTCCCTCGTTAAGTACACACTCCCTAATTGATTATCAACATATTGCTACTGAATAATGCAGTGGCCATTATAAGATACTAAAATGTGTGTATATACGCATAGACATACACATATAGACAAAACTAAAGATATATATATATGTATGTATATATATATATAAATATATATATATACACACATACATACATACTTAGTCATACACAAATACACATTCGGACACACGCACAAAGATGTAAATATAGCTAAAGATATATATATATATATACACATACCTACACACTCACACACACACTTATATACTCAGGCTTACACACATACAATCATGCATGTGCATTCACATGCTCACTTGCACTCACACACACACACACACACACACACACACACTCACATATTTATACACACTTGCATACATTCACACACACATGCTTGCACACACACACACACACACACCCACACCCACACACACATCTAAACATATTTACACATATCCAGATACAACATACGTATAATCTATCTGTGCGTTCCCTCCCCCTCCACCATCGGCCATCATTCATTATTAATTGATTATCAACAGATTTCTCTATCAAACAATGCAGGAAGAAAACAAACAAAAATCTCCAAGAAACAAACAAAAAACCACTCCCCCCCCCCACCGTCCCACTCCCTAACAGAAAAAACCCAAAAAAACCTACAAACAAACACAAAATCCTGAAAGTAAATTCAATGCATTCTTATTCAGGAGTGTCGACCTCAAACCCCTTATCAGATGAGTTCACGTCAGAGAAGGAGGAAGTCTTTCTTCAAAAACTCCTTATCAGCCTGGTTGTTTTGAAATCTGTTTTGTGTAAGCTGCATTATTGCATCAGAAATCTCTTATAATCATCTCTCACTTTACAAGGGACAATGGAAACCTCCTGCCATAATCTGAGTCTATCCATTGATTGTGTCGGCACAATGGCCCACTGGTTAGGGCAGCGAACTCGCGGTCATAGGATCGCGGTTTCGATTCCCAGACCGGTCGTTGTGAGTGTTTATTGAGCGAAAACACCTAAAGCTCCTCGAGGCTACGGCAGGGGATGGTGGCGAACCCTGCTGTACTCTTTCACCACAACTTCCTCTCACTCTTACTTCCTGTTTCTGTTGTGCCTGTATTTCAAAGGGCCAGCCCTGTCACACTGTCAGGCTGAATATCCCCGAGAACTATGTTAAGGATACACGTGTCTGTGGAGTGCTCAGCCGCTTGCACGTTAATTTCGCGAGCAGGCTGTTCTGTTGATCGGATCAACTGGAACCCTCGACGTTGTAAGCAACGGAGTGCCAACCAACCAACCATCTATCGATTAAGTTCTTGCTTAACTTACTCCGGGGTAAGGATAAAAGGGATTCAAAATGTCAAGATATGAAACTTGTCCCTGCGTCATGTAGACGCACGGGGCTAGTTTCCTGGTTTCTGTGGCGTATATATTCCCTCCCCCGCTGGACAGGATGCCGGTCTGTCGAAGGGTTACTCATTTCTTATTTCTTTACTGCTCACAAGGGGCTAAACATAGAGGGGACAAACAAGGACAGACAGACAAAGGTGTTAAGTCGATTACATCGACCCCAGTGCGTTACTGGTACTTAATTTATCGACCCCCGAAAGGATGAAAGGCAAAGTCGACCTTGGTGGTATTTGAACTCAGAACGTAACGGCAAACGAAATAAAATTAAAATAAATGCGCCCTTTTAAAGCCTAGCCAGGCTCATGGGCCCTGTTTCCCGGTTTCAGTGGCGTATGTGTTCCCCAGCAACGTGAAATGAAGTGTTTTGCTCAAGAACACAACACATCACCCGCTTGAGGAATTGAAACCACAATCTAACGATCATGAGTCCAACACCCTAACCACTGAGCCATGAGCCTCTGCTGTGGTAAAGGCTGATGTTGGCCTATCCAGAAAGTATCGTTTATCTCTGGTCCTCTTTGAGTCTTGAAACTGAAGCCAGGTTCAGGTCTTTAAAAGTCAAGGACATGTTGCATTTAACATTGATATTCATTATACTGTACTAGCAAGATTGTTGTTGTCCTATCCAGGGGCATATTTCTCTTTCATCTGCTTCACATTACGAATTGCAGCCAAGCATAATTCTTTAAAAGCTAAAGAGATATTGAAGGATTTAGTCGAACAGTTTGACCCCCCAGTTTTCGTCTCGGGTCTGGTACTTATCCAATCAGCCTCTTTTTGCCGAACTGCTAAGCTGCAAGGATGTAAACAAACCCACACCAGTTGTCTAGCCGTGACGGAAGGTAACCACAGACACAAACATACACACACAAATACACACACTCCTTCCCCCGACAAATACACTTAACCCCTCCCCCACATACATACATATGCACACATACACATGCATATATTATACACACGAGCTTCCACACAATTTCCATCAACCAAATGCGTGTGTATGTGTGCATATGTATGTATGTGCGTGGGGTGAGGTATGTATGTATGTAGGGCAGGGGGTAAGTTTGTGGGGGAGGGAGGGGGTAAGTGTGTGTTTGTGTCTGTGGTTATCTTCTGTCATGGGTAGACAACTGGTGTGGGTTTGTTTACATCCTTGCAACTTCGTTGGTTGGCCTGGGAAGACAGCACAAGACATCGATCCCAAGGTGGTGTACAGTGGGATTGAGCCCAGAACCTCATGGCTGCAGAGCAAGCTTATTACCTACCCAGCCAACCATACTTGCACCTACTATCACTACAACTGCTACAATTACCAGCACCACCACCACCCTTACATATACTCCTACAAACCTAACTATAGCCAATTTTATGACTTTGTAGCTACTACTACTACTACTACTACTACGGCTACTATAACTTTAACAGCAATAACAACAACAACAACAGCGATAACAATAAACACCACAAGTACAAATCCGTAACTAAGTGTCTGTGGGAAATGTCATAATGCAGTAACGTATAGGATGGTTGGCGTGTGTGTCGGATGGTGTATTTGTTAATTAGTAATGTTTTTACTAACAACAACGAGGTGGTGGTGGTGGAGTGTGTGTTCTTTTTTTTTATCTATCTCTTCCTTCATATACATACACATATATATATATATACATATATATATGTCTGTGTGTGTATATTATATATTTATGTATATATGTGTGTACGTATATATATATATGTATATATATATATATATGTACACACACACACACACATATATATGCCTATACATGTGTGTGTATGTATATATATATATATATATATATATATATATACATGTACTTACACACACACACATGTATAGGAATATGTGTTTGTGTGTGTGTGTGTGTGTGTGTGTGTGCATGGTGCAGCCTGCAGCCTTACCAGCACTGGTCAAACAGTCTAACCCATGCCAGCATGGAAAATGGACGTTAAACCATGATAATGACACACACCTGTATATGCATGTATATACACACACATGCAGGCATTTTTTTTTTCCAAGGACTACTGGAAACAGTGACACTTGTTTAAGATTATTGTGTGATGTCAAGACACACCCTTCGCCCCCTCCTCCCACCATAATGGGCTTCTTTCAGTTTCCATCTACCAAATTCACTCACGAAGCATTGGTCAGCCTGGGGATATAGAAGACCCTTGTCCAAGGTGTTCCAGATAGTCCAATCAACAGAACAACCAGCTCATGAAATTAACATGCAAGTGGCAGAGTACTCCACAGACATCTTTTCTTTTATTCTTTCACTTGTTTCAGTCGTTAGACTGTGGCCATGCTGGGGCACTGCCTTGAATTTGTTTTTAATTGAATAATTTGACCCCTGTACTTTGTAATTTTTTCTATGTCTCATGCTTATTCTATCAGTCTCTTTTGATGGACTGCGTAGTCACAGAGATGGAAAGACACCGACACTGGTTGTCAAGCGGTGGTAGTGCGGACAAACACAGACAGACAGAGACATGCACGCACACACACTCACATAGTTCCTATTATGCAGAAGTGTTGTAAGTCCAAAACGTTGCTTTTTCAGAAAACGAAAAAATAGTTTCACCATTCTATTTCTTTTTACATTAGCAACAGTTTCAGCTTAACAATAATACTTTATTGAGTGCATAAAATCGTAACCCCACGCATGTATATTTTCAGTGCGAAATATTTTTTGCAAAACTGCCACATGTGGGACTTACTACACTTTCGAAAAATGCTAAACCGTTGTACTACCTTTTGACGATTTTCATATTTTGGCATTTGAAGCAGCTGGAGATACGATAGTTTGACCAAAAGAACTTGCTATTGCAAGCAAAATTAAAAATTTGAAAAAAATCGCATTTGGCCAAATTTGGACATACAACAGTTTAACATAATAG
>NC_142942.1:15152146-15154646 GCF_046866305.1 Octopus bimaculoides | reverse complement strand
CATGGTTCTGGGTTCAGTCCTACTGTGTGGGACTTTGGGCAAGTGTCTTCTACTATAGCCTCGGGCCGTCCAAAGCCCTGTGAGTGGATTTGGTAGACGGAAACTGAAAGAAGCCCATCGTATATATGTATATCTAGATATATATGTGTGTGTGTTTGTGTGTCTATGTTTGTCCCCCCAGCATCGCTTGACAACCGATGCTGGTGTGTTTACGTCCACGTAACTTAGCGGTTCGGCAAAAGAGAGACCGATAGAATAAGTACTAGGCTTACAAAGAATAAGTCCTGGGGTCGATTTGCTCGGCTAAAGGCAGTGCTCCAGCATGGCCACAGTCAAAAGACTGAAACAAGTAAAAGAGAGTAAAGAGTGTGTGTGTGCGCGTGTGTGTGTTTGTGTCTCCTTGTCTTGACATCATGTTATTGTTTTAAGCATCGTTGTTATGCAAGTGATGGCATTGATCTGGTCTCCAATGAAAACATGTCCGGCCAGGATGAAACAGGAAGGACAATCATTCATAGAAAACTCTGTCTCAACAAATTCTTTCTGACTGGTGCAAACATGAGAAGTGGTCATTAATATGACAAGCATGATGATACACAAATACACACACAATATATATATACAAATATATACGACGGGGTGGTGAAAAGTTCCTGGCGTTGGGTAAAAGAAAATACAGGAGGATCAGTTAATTAGGATTTTATTCAACATATTCCCCTCTCAAGAGGAGGACAAGTATCTGTCAAATGTAAATAATGTAAGAAGGAGTACGGTTGCACATTTATTTTTTAATCACTACAATTGTTTCCATGCAGTGTAGTTCTCCAGGCCTGCTGCTACTTGATTACACAACCATTTCTCTGCATTATCAGATCTAGTTGTGTTTCGTCAGACAATATCTAAATATTGTCTCTGTAAATTCAAACTGTCAGCTTGGAGACCATCCTGTCTGTGTGTCTTGGCCTGAATTTAGTAGTAGTCACTGAGATTATCAGGGTGTGTTGTTGTTGAAGGGATGTTGTCATACATACATACATACATACATACATACATACATACATAAACATTGGTACTTTATTGTACTACTACTCTATACATACATACATGTATATATATATATATATATATATATATATATGTGAAATAAAAGTGTTTGATGACTAATCTGAGATTGAATGGTAAAATGGATGTTTTTAAATGTTCAAAGGAAATAAAATTCTGATGTCAACAAGGTAAATGAGTCACATGGAAATGAGTGTGTAGCTGTTGAGAATCGAACCCTTATAGCTGCCTCACCCACACCAGCTTATGATGCTTCCATTTGAATCCAGTTTCTGTGACTCATCTCTGTGGACAGCCAGGCTTAATTTAAAGGATGTCTACTTGTATGTATTCACATTTCTGTGTATGTATATGTGTGTATTAAATATATATGTATATATATATGTGTGTGTGTGTGTGTGTGTGTGTGTGTATATGCTTTTATGTATTGCATTTGTGTGTGTGTGTGTGTGTGTGTGTGTGCGTGTGTATATAGGTGTATGTGATAATGTGTATGTTTATATATGCTTATATGTAGAGCATTTGTGTCTACATATGTATGTGTAAATGGGATATATATATAGATGTGTGTGTGTGTATATATGTATGTATATGTATATATATGTATATGTGTATATGTATATATGTATATATATTTGTATATGTGTATATGTACATGTATGTATATGTATATGTCTATATATGTATATGTCTATATATGTGTATATGTCTATATATGTGTATATGTATATATATATATATCTATATATATATATATATATTTATATATATATATATATATTTATATATATATATATATATATATTTATATATATATATATATATATATATTTATATATATATATTTATATATATATATATATATATATTTATATATATATATTTATATATATATATATATATTTATATATATATATATATATTTATATATATATATATATATTTATATATATATATATATATTTATATATATATATATATATTTATATATATATATATATATATATATATATATATATATATATTTATATATATATATATATTTATATATATATATATATATTTATATATATATATATATATTTATATATATATATATATTTAAATGGTGTCTTTTATGTGCCACCCGCACAAGCCAGTCCAGGGGCACTGGCAACGATCTCGCTCGAAAATCCTACAGGAGCCAGTCAGGCGGTACTGGCAACGGCCACGCTCAAAATGGTGCATCTCATGTGCCACCCGCACAAGAACCAGTCCAGGGGCACTGGCAATGATCTTACTTGGCTTGCCGGGTCTTCTCACGCACAGCCCATTTCCAAAGGTCTCGGTCCGTAGTCATCGCCTCGGTGAAGCCCAATGTACGAAGGTCTTGCCTCACCACCTCAGCCCAGGTCTTCCTGGGCCTACCTCTTCCACGGTTCCCTCAACTGTTAGGGTG
>NC_142942.1:15128894-15141394 GCF_046866305.1 Octopus bimaculoides | reverse complement strand
TAATCAACTGGCTCCCCCGCCTCCATCCCCCAAAATTTCAGGCCTTGGGCCTAGAGTAGAAAACATTATGATTGTGGGGGGTGGCAGGGATTATTCTGACCTGCAGATTATATGACCTACTTCCAGGAAACTTAGTCCTGGCTTAGTAACTTGTAGTGTAACAATCACACACACACCCATACACGCACATAAAAGCCCAGGCATACATTGCTTACTTTAGTAATGAGATTTTTTTTAAAAACAAGTCTTATTGTGTTCATACAAGTTACAGTCAGCGGTTTTTCACCCCTGAGCGAGTATGGCTTGGTATTACAAACCATCATCATCATTTAACTTCCATACATGTGTCAAGATAAGGGTACATAATAAGGGTACATGATAAGGGTATAAGATAAAGGTACATGCACACACATGTGCACACACACACATCACTGGTTTCTTTCAGTTTCCGCCTACCAAATCCATTCACATAGCTTTGTTCAGCCCAAGGCTAAAATTGAAGACACTTGCCCAAGGTGCCACACAGTGGGACTGACCCTGGAACCATGTGGTTGGGGAGCAAGCTACTTATCATACAGCCATGACTGCACATATATATATATATATATATATATATATATATATATATATATATATATATATATATATATATATATACTTTATTGAAAAGCAGCAAAAATATCACAAAAACTGTTACTCAGAATTTCCCGTTCCTGTTCGTCGGACAGTTTTGTTTAGAATTATTATAGAAAATAACAGCTTTTGTGTGATTTTTTTGCTCCTTTTTAATAAAGCATATTACTCTACCTCTGGTATTCCAGTACTATTTTTTCCACCTTGTTTTGCATTTATGTGCTTAATCTAGTGTATATATATATATATATATATATATATATATATATATATATATAAATTTAAATAATTAGGATGAAAAATTGAATATTAATTTGATTAATATCAATTTAAAACCAGTGGCCTAGCATATTGAAAAAATCTGAAGATTCAGAATTTTTGTCTTCTCATTCGGGTGGGTGGGTGGGGTCAGTACAATTTTGTTTTCTGTCTTATCTCTCCCTCTCTCTTTCTCTTTCTTTTGTTGATTGTTTTCAACCATCACCAGTACCACCACCACCACCACCACCACAACTGCCCTACACACCATTCAGACTTCTGACGCCACCATCATCAATACCTTTGACTTCCCCTCCACCACCATCACCACTGTCTTTCACATCGCTTACTATTACTTTCATCCCTGACTTCCTCAGCTACCGCCACCACCACCACCTTCATCATCGTCGCCTCCGCCTCTATCACAACTGCAGCTCATACTATAGCTATCTCCCCATTACCACCACAACCGTCAATCTATTACCACCCTCACCGTCTCTATGCCTACTATTACTCTCACCCTGTCATGAGGAATTGTGAGAGAGAGGGTCAAAGTGTGACACACTGACACAGAAATTTGTTTTGGTGTTTATTATTATAGATGTGTGTGTGTGTGAATTAAAAACAATACCAAATAAAAAAAAAGCAAACTGAAAGAATGCTCTCTCATGAAAGGTGGTGGGACAGGAGAGAAGCCGACTTTGAAAGAGTGGGGGAGATTGTCATAGAGAGGAGAGTGACGTTTACTATTGAGGCACGCAAGATGAACTTTGAACCCTGCACAATGTGAAACTGATCTGTGAGTTGTTAAGTTGCATTGTGAAAGAGATGATCATAGATTAATTGATTGAGTGACCGATCGACCAATCGAGTTTGATATGGTGGGGTGATAGGGTTGAGGAGGAAATAGATGGGTAGATAGGTTGATTGGTAGGTTAAAAAGAAAATCCTGATAATGTGTGTGTTATGAGTGGGTGCATGAACCTACCTGTGTGGGCATAGATGTACTTCACACACACACACACTTTTAAACAAATCAAGGTCAATACTTGTGACCCATTTCACACTCTTTGATCTTTGGGTATGAAATTCCTGATGGACAAAATCTCAGTTAAAATAAAATATATGTATAGAACTATACCATTATATACACATACATATCTACATACATACATACTTTTATTCTGCCATTGGTTTATGTGCGTATATATAACATGGTGTGTGTGTGCATATATATATATGCTGGAGTGGCTGTGTGATAAGTAGCTTGCTTACCAACCACATGGTTCTGGTTTCAGTCCCACTGCGGGGCACCTTGGGCAAGTATCTTCTACTATAGCTTTAGGCCGACCAAAGCCTTGTGAGTGGATTTGGTAGACGGAAACTGAAAGAAGCCCGTCATATATATGTATATGTATATGTGTGTTTGTGTGTCTGTGTTTGTCCCCCCCAACATCGCTTGACAACCGATGCTGGTGTGTTTACGTCCCCGTAACTTAGCGGTTCAGCAAATGAGACTGATAGAATAAGTTCTACGCTTACAAAGAATAAGTCCTGGGGTCGATTTGTTCGACTAAGGGTGGTGCTCCAGCATGACCGCAGTCACATGATTGAAACCAGTAAAAGAATATATATAAGACATAAGGTGCAGGTATGGCTGTGTGGTAAGAAGTTAGCTTCCCAATCACATGGTTCAGGGTTCAATCTCATTGCACTTCTAATAAGATTGATGAGCTTCTTCATAAAAAAAACTCTCCCAATCTAAAATGAAACCTTCTTGAAAATCTGAAGACATGATATTGGTATTTTTTCTTTTTTTTTTCATTTTGTTTTTTTTTTCTTTTTGGTCATTTCTTACTTCCCTTCTACCCACAATGCACTGCACTGGATTGTTTTCAGTCAGTGTTTAACTCTATTCCACCCACAATGCACTGCACTTTTTCTTGTATAGTGTTTCTTCAAACTCCTTACCCTCAAAATGCACTGCAATAGTTCATTTGGTCAGTATTTAACCTCCTCCTACCCACAATTCCCTGTACTATTCATTTATTTATTTATTTATTTTTGGTTATTTAATTTCCATTTTACCCACAATGCACCCCACTATTTTGATTTTGGTCAGTTTGTTTAACCCTCTTCTACCCACAATGCACTACCACAGAATACTGTTTAGTTGGCATAGTTAAAAAAAAATATTGCACTCACTGAACTGCAGTGCTTGAGAGTCACCCCACCCTTCACCCACACACACACACACACACACACACACACACAGAGGAATTATATTTACTGTTAAATGATCCGTCTGTCTGCTGTTTGTCTAAAGAGCTACCTATCATATTTTATACTTTCTCTGCTTGCCTGTCTCTGTATTTGCCTGCCTGCCTGTCTGTCTGTCTCACTTCTCAAACTTCTCGCTGATGTTCACGCAGTTTCATGTTTACCTTTTGTATGCAAATGTGTGTCACTAGCGCTAGGCTTCATGTCCCGATACATAAAACCTGAATTTCCTCCTCTCTTGAGAGAAAAAAAAAGACCCAAAACAATAAACAGGAAATAGTCTGTTGTTTGTTTAAAGCGTTAGGTATGGTATCATATATTTTGGCCATCTGTTCATTCATCTTATCCATTTATCCAAGGCAGTGAATGGATGCAGTTGTTCATGTTAGAGATGATCCATAAGCCCTTCGCTCCTTATGGTGTATAAACCCTTCACTCCCTATGGTGCATAGGCTATCTATGACTTTTCTCTACCCTTCATGGCTCTGGGCTGTCTTTTCAGAATCCTTGTCCGGTACCAGATCGATCCCAAAATCTAATCAGTTCATGCCACTCACGAGGACAAACATCCCTGAAAGCTTCATCTGAATCCATCCAACGGTTCCTGAGATATATAGTCCTTAGACAAACAAACAAATATCACTGAAAGCAATACCTCCGCCTTCGTTAAGGTAGAGGTAATAATAAAGATAATAATAATAATAATGCTTTCATTTATTTGCCACAAGGGTGAAGGATGGGGGGGGGGGAGAATACAGTATACACTAGAAAAAAAGGGACATATGCATAGCATACGAAGGTAAAAAAAAAAATTGAGGAAAGAATTATTATTTATATATTTATTTATTTATGTATTTATGGCAGTGCTGGCAAAATTGTTAGATTGCCACAAGAATATCCGACAGAATTTCTTTTGGATCTTTATGCTTTGAGTTCAAATCCTACTAGGCCCCAACTTTTGCCTTTCATCCTTTCAAGGTTGATAAAACGACGCACCAGTTGAGCACACTGGAGTTACGTAATCGACCAACTCCCACCACTTACGACTGCTGACCTGGTGCTAAAATTTCAAACCATTATATCATGTGTGTGTATGTGTGTATTTACACATACATTCACATGCATGTATATATATTTGTGCATGTGTGTGTGTGTGTATATATATATATATATATATATATATATATATATATCTGTGTATAATATGGGATGTTGCATGTCTTACCAGCTTTGATTCTAGTGATGTGTTTTTAAGAACTAAAAACACATGCACATACATACATACATGTTGGCGAATAGTCTTTATATATATATATATATATATATGTATATATATACATATATGCACTCAGCTATGTGTACAGCAATGTACAGTTAAGTTGGGTAATCCTTTAAATGGTAGATTTTTCTGGCTAATCTGGTAAATAGGATTTTGTAATGGTAGGAATGAATCATTAGAGCTGGTGGGAGAGAGTGAGATAGATAGATAGATAGAGAGAGAGTGAGTGATTGGAACAGGGTGGAGTGGAGAGATTGGCAGGGCTGGGGAAGTAGGTAGACACATTACAGTCAGCAGGTAACTGTGGTTGAGAGTGGTGTGGGGTGACACCTAGAGAGCTATAGTAGGAGTTATATATCATCATCATCATCATCATCGTTTAATTGCTGCCTTCTGTGCTGGCATGGGTGAGAATATATGTGTGTGTGTGTGTGTATATATATATAATAATACAAATAATAAATGAGTATATGCATATATACGTACATGTATGTACATACCTACATCTACATGTATATATAGATGCATATCTGGGTACAGGACATCACAAAAAAACATGGACAAAATGAAAAACAGAACATAAACAGAGCACAGAAAACACACAGGCCACATAGAGAACATTTTCTTCATCAGCTGCCACCATTCTAAAACCAAGCGTTTCAAAGAGTTAGGGCAGGACGCATTGTTAGAATGGCTCTTCCCGAGGAAACAAATTAAATTTGTAATGCGGAGGAATATCGTGGTGAACAGAAAACACGACAGGAAAATGAAACTGTGAAAATAAACAAGAAGGACTGTAAAGCCAGACGTGAAAAAAATATATATGTATACTGAACTCTCCCATCTCTTAAATATAAAACTAGAATGATAACTAAGTAATTTTACTAAATTCTTTGTTATATTTAAAGTAATTGAATGAAACACAGAGCATCTCAAAATAAAGCAGTAACGAAAGGGTTAAGTGAGAGGAGACTAGAAAATTAAATAGCAAACATAAGGCATTCTTCTGAATATATTTAGTTTCTTCTCTGGATGCAAGTGTGTGTTCCTAGCATTGCAGCAGAAAAGTAATTAATGTGGTCCCTTCATCAGTGGATAACAGAGTGGAAAACTCAATAGGATAATGATTACTCCTATGCAAAGCTTGTTGTGATAAACACCAGAAAGTTAGGAAGGGACCTGAACACTTTTGGAATTGTTGTAGTCTCTTTATTTGTAAAATAAATGTATATTTGTGTGTGTGTGTGTGTGTGTGTGTGTGTGTATATATATATATATATATATATATATATATATATATACATGTGCAGACATGACTATGTGGTAAGAAGCTTGCTTCCCAACCACATGCTTCCTGGTTCAGTCCCACTGTGTGGCACCTCAAGAAAGTTTCTTCTACTGTAGCCTCAGGCCGACCAAAGCTTTGTGAGTGGATTTGATAGGTGGAAACTGAAAGAAGCCTGTTGCGTGTGTGTGTATGTATGTATGTATGTATATATATATATATATATCTATTTATATATGTGTGTGTGTGTGTGTCTGTGTTTGTCCCCCCACCGTTGCTTGACAACCAATGCTGTAACTTAGCAGTTTGCCAAAAGAGAACAATAGAAAAAGTACTAGGCTTACAAAGAATAAGTCGTGGGGTCGATGTGTTCGACTAAAGGCGGTGCTCCAGCATGGCCACAGCCAAATGACTGAAACAAATAAAATAAATATGAAATAACAAAAATAGCATTGAAAATATACAAAAAACAAAACGTATCAAAATAAAATACAAAGCGAAACTTGTATCTTTTAAATGTTAAAAGTACTTCTGTACCACTGTGTGTGTATGTATGTGTGTGTGTGTGTGTGTGTATGCATATGCATATGCATAAACATACACACACTCACACACACACACGCACACACTTGTACCTTATAGTTACGCTTAAATATTTACAGGCAGGCACATAGACACGCTTCTAGTCTTTTACGTACCTGCATAAAAAAAACAAAATTAACTTACGAGAAATGAAATAAACCGCAATGAACAGGTAAATGTTATAACATTCATGGAATAGAATAATAATAGTACATAATAATTATTAGGATGAGGTGGGGGTTATCCTACCTTATAAGAAAAAAAATATATAAATGAATACGTTACTAATACATGAAATAAATAAATAGACACATGCAATAGATTTAAATATAATCTCGCCTAGAGTAAAATTAAAAATTAAACATCGGATTAAAATTTGAGTTACCGCAAGTGCATGTGGGTTTAGGTGGATAGATACTTATGTTTTATGCTAAAGTCAGCTTATGTACTATGAAAGTCTCGTTTAAAAAACACGACTTAAGAAACTTAGGTTTTCATATATATTTTTTTGAGACACATCTTTATTATAATAATAATAATAATAATAATAATAGTAATAATAATAGTAATGATGCTATGGTAGTTTATGTTCTTTTATTTTTAATTCTTCAGGAACATTTCTTTTTGTGTCTCTCTCTCTTCCTGGTTTTTTGAAGACTTCTCAAAGGACTTACCATTCATCTTCACTCCATCCTTTTTCTGGGATTTTTTTGGGGTTTTTTTTTGTTACTTGCCTCCCTTATCCTACTAATCCAACAATAAGTTTTCTTCAATAAGTTCTGAAGAATTGTATGACGCATGAAATAAATTTATAATTTTGTAAACTTACACGAATATGTACGTATATATCATCATCATTGTCATCGTCATCATCATCATGGGTTGGATGGTTTGACCAGAGCTGACAAGCTGGGAGGCTGCACCAGACTCTAGTCTGCTTTGGCATGGTTTCTATGGCTGGATGCCCTTCCTAATGTCAACCCCTTTACAGAGTGTGCTGGGTACTTTTATGTGGCTCTGCACAGGCACTTTTACACAGACTGATATATATTTATGTGTGTGTGAGCTCACTTAGAGATACTAATAACCAGTTGTTAAAAGTCAATTTACTTATGCTTCAGAAAGCTATAAAATGTTGCACAAGTACTCAGCTCTGAGTTCACTGTTTTTTGTAGCAGAAACAGCCGTAAGTAAATGAAAGTGATTACACAACTCCTGCTCTTTAGTCATTCACTAATTCCCGTATATGTGAAGGTGTGTGGCCTAGTGGTACTTACAATTGCTAAATTGAGCTTTTGAATCCTAGACTGAGCGGTGCATTATGTTCTTGAGAAAAATACTTCATTTCATTATTTACATTATTTACATTTGACGGATATTCGTCCTCATCTTGATTGTTGTTAGCACAACGTTTCAGCTGATATTCCCTCTAGCCTTCATCAGGTGTCTTGGGGAAATTTCGAACCTGGGTATTTTTTTATGCTATTATTATTATTATTATTATTATTATTATGATCCAGGTCACTGCCTGGAATCAAACTCGGAATCTTGGGGTTAGTAGCCCACGCTCTTAATCACTACACCATATGCCCGTGGGCATATAATAACATCAAAAAATACCTTAGGAATGAGAACCCAGGTTCGAAATTTCTCCAAGACACCTGATGAAGGCTGGAGGGTATATCAGCTGAAACGTTGGGTTAACAGCAAACAAAATGAGGACACTTATTCCAACAGCCCTTCAGTTTTTCTAAGCTCTGTAAAAGAACTGAAAAGGTTGGGCCTCCAACCAACCTCTTCATGGTACCCACAAAGTCAAGAACTTTTCACACATATGAGTGTGTGTATGTGTGTATGAGCATGTGTATTTGTGTGTGCATATATATATAAATAAATAAATAAATAAAAATATATATATAATATATATATATATATATATATATATGTATGTATATATATGTATGTGTGTGTGTGTGTGCACTAATATGTTAAACTCTAGCCTTCATAGTTTCATTACTCCAGTTACATGGTGACTAAGGGCATCAATTATCTGATAAACTTTAAAATTATCAGATGAAATAATGAATCTAGAAATTTAACATTAATATATGCACCTATTACTCCTTCCCACAGACCACCCCTCATAAATAACCATTCTTATCATCATCACCATCATCATCATCATCATCATCATTTTTCTATGCTGGTAGAGGTTGGATATATCTTACATTCATGGTCTAAATAAGTGGTTCTCAACCAGGGCCCATATAAGATTTTTCGGGGGGTCCACACAGCAAAATAGGAAATTGAATATCCACAACAGTCTTTTAAGGATCCCCGAAAAAAAACTTGCTTTAGATTATGTAATGGTATGTATTACAAGAAACCCCTAGGTTTTGTTCCCTAACATTTTGCGTAGTTAATTGGCATCCACAATATTCATCATCGTCATCATCATCGTTTAACATCCGTTTTCCATGCTGGCATGGATTGGACGGTTCGACTGGGGTCTGGGAAGCCAGGAGGCTGCACCAGGCTCCAGTCTGATCTGGCAGTATTTCTACAGCTGGATGCCCTTCCTAATGCCAATCACTCCGAGAGTGTAGTGGGTGCTTTTTACGTGCTGCCGGCACAGGAGCTGGCATTGACCACGCTCGGATGGTTCTTTTTACGTGCCACCGATAGAATAAGTACTAGGCTTACAAAGAATAAGTCCTGGGGTCGATTTGCTCGACTAAAGGCGGTGCTCCAGCAATGCCGCAGTCAAATAACTGAAACAAGTAAAAGAATAAAATAATATATATATATGAGGGGCCAGCTGTCAAGTTTCTGGTTTCTAGGGTATTGTGGAAAGCCTGGCTGAAGGCCCAACCTTCTGAGTTCTTTTACAGGGCTTAGAAAAACTGAGGGACTGCTGCCATAAGTGTGTGAATCTGAGAGGGGAATATGTTGAGTAAAATCATAATTAACTGATCCTCCTGTATTTTCTTTTACCAAAGCCAAGAACTTTTCAGCACACCCTCACACACATGCCTGTGTCACATAAAAAGCACCCAGTATGCTCTGTAAAGTGGTTGGCATTAGGGGAGCGCATCCTGCTGTAGAAACCCCAGAAAAAAACACTGTGAACCCCGGTGTGGCCCCTGGGCTTTGCCAGCTCCTGCCAAACCATCCAACCCATGCCAGCATGGATGAAATAAGTATTTTTTTTTTAGAAAACAAGAAAAGCATGTAAGCAACAAATGTTGACTAAGTGTAGAACTCAATACATGCGTATAGTTTAACGCTTTACTGACATTGACTTTGGACTTTCGCTGGTTATGGATTGCTGAAAGTGTCATATCAGTACACACACAGACACACACACGCACGCACACACACGCACGCACACACACAGACACAGACCCCCCCCCCCCGTTATCGGTATAATTGTTTCTCAGGCTTTGTATTGTTTGCATTCTTCTTTTTTGTTTCATAATCTACTTTTCTCTCTCTGTCTCTGATTATTATCGTGTTAATTATGCCATAACTAATTAATTTCTCCCATTATTACCTTTTGTTTCCCTTGTCTTTCTTGCATATTGTTTTTTTTTCTTGTTATTTTTTCATCATTCTATGTATCTGTCTGTCTGTCTGTCTGTCTTTTGTAGTCTCTCTCTTTGTCTTTTTCTCTCCTCCCCACTTTCTTTCTCTCCCTCTCGCTTACTCTCCCTTTCTATTTCTCTCCCTCCTTCTCTCTTTCTCTTCCTCCTTCTTTCTCTCCATCCCTCTCTCTTTCTCTTCCCCCTCTCTCTTTCTCTCCATCTATTTCTCTTTCTTTCTCCCTTTTCTCTTTCTCTCCCTTTCTCTTGCCCTCCTTTTCTCTTTCTCTCCCTCCCTCTCTCTCTTTCTATCTCTTTCTCTTTCCTTCTCTCTTTCTCTCTCCTCTCTTTCTCTCTCGTTCTCCCTTTCTCACTCCCTCTCTATTTCTCTCCTTCCCTCTCTCCCCCCTCTTTCTCTCCTGTTCTCTTTCTCTCATTCCTCCTCTCTCTCTCTGTATCTTAGTTTCTATTTTCCATCTCCATCCAACTTCATTATCCTCCTTCATCTTTTACCATCTCTATTTTTCATCATCATTCTATCTATCTCTTCGTCTGTCTGTCTGTCTTAAAGTCGCTTTCAGCCTCTTCCGAATTTTCTCTCTTTTCTTTCAGTATCACGACAACTCTTTTACCTTTTCTCTCTCTCTCTCTCTCCATCCAACTATGTCATTACCCTTTCTTATCTCTCTCCCTTTCTCTCTTCTTTACAGTATATGAGCGAAAAGATCGGCGGTGCTAAAGGGACAGAACTTGACGATGACTTCGTTGAAATGGAAAGGGTAAGTAGATCAAATGTTCAAATCTTTAGCAAGTTCTTCATCTCATCCGTTACACTCGTTTCTGTGAGGACGTACATTGAGCTCACAGTCAAGCGGTAGTGAGTGCGATTCCCAGACCGGGCTGCATGCTGTGTTCTTGAGCAAGACACTTTATTTCACGTTGCTACAATTCACTCATCTGTAGAAATGAATTGCGACGTCACAAGTGCCAAGCTGTATCAGCCCCTTTGTCTTTCCCTTGGATAACATCAATGGTGTCTGGTATGCATGGGCAACTGCTGGTCTTCCATAAATAATCTTGCCTGGACTTGTGCCTCGGAGGATAACTTTCTAGGTGCAATCCCACGGTCATTCATAACCGAAGGGGGTCCTTACCATTTACACAACTCCACACAAGAATATTTTGATGTACTGAGTACAAAATTAAAGAATCTTGTGGTCTGTTGTATATTTCCTGTCCTCCAACAAAAGAGCGTGTCATGAGGAAATAACTCACTTTTAGCAAGACTAGCAAATTAGTAAATTAATGTTAAAATATTTAATGCAGGGGGCGTCAGAAAAGTTAATTAAAGAAATAAATTATACAGTGAAGAAGCAATAATATTACTTGTAAGCACAGAACCATGTGAGTAGGAAGCAAACATCTTACTACTGGTGTATGATGAGAGGCATTCCACTCTTGACCATCCAGTCTTATTTTTTAAATGTCATAGAATATTTATGTCTTGGATTAAGGGGGCAAGCTGACAGAATTATTAGCATGCTGGGCAATTATTTACTTAGCAGCATTTCGTCTGTGTTTATGTTCTGAGTTCAAATTCTGCCAAGGTGGACTTTGCCTTTCATCCTTTTGGGGTTGATAAATTAAGTACCAGTGAAACACTGGGGTCGATGTAGTTGACTAGTCCCTTCCCTGAAGTTTCAGGCCCTGTGCCTTTACTAGAAAGGATATTTATGTCTTGGACTACTTGATACACTGTAGAATATGTCTTGCATTTGAAGACGGTAGGGTGTGACAAGAGTGAGACTTGGCTGCTATTTCCAGCACTGCTCCAGCATGGCCATAGCCATGATGGTTAACACAAAGTAAGAAAAGTGTCAGTCTAAAATGTTTGGATGACCCCTTAGAGGCTTCCATGGTGGAAGTGATGACGACGACGATGACAATGGTGATGATGATGATGGCAATGATGATGATGATGGCGTTGACAATCATTGCGGCTATGACTCATGAGAAATTCTGTTCTCCACTCCCAGACACAAAGTCTAAAAACTGTTGCAGTATTATTTATTATTGTTGATTATTAAATTCTCCAATCACTTCGATACGTCAATATGTATTAGTCATGATATTGGTATCGATAACTCAATTTCCAATCATAGTTATCTAGAAAAAGAGAGAGAGAGAGAGAGAGAGAGAGATAAATAACAGGTTTATTTTAAGACCGCTATCACTCACTTTATCACAAACATCATTATAGTAATAGTGGCATTGGTGGAAGTTTTTTTTTTTTTTTTTTTGTAATTTTTAGTCTTTTGGTCAGTGAGTTAAGGATGTGCACATGGTTCCTTTATGGGGATTCTGAGGCTGGTTGGAAGGAGGAAGAGAGGAAGGAATTTGTTCTCAAACTGGGGACCTGGCTACTTATTTCATCGACCCTGAGAGTATGAAAGGCAAAATTGACCTCAGTGGAATTTGAACTCAGAACAGAAAGACAAACAGAATGCCACTAAGCATTTTGTCCGATATGCAAACGATTCTGCCAGCTCCCTGCCTTAATCACCTTTCATAATAATAATAGTAATAATAATATTTTCTACTC
>NC_142942.1:15111394-15118894 GCF_046866305.1 Octopus bimaculoides | reverse complement strand
GTTAGCAGGCCAGGCAACACATTTGACGGCATATCGTCCGTCCTCATGATCTGAGTTCAAATTCCTCCAAGGTTCACTTTGCCTATCATCCTTTTGGGGTCAGTGAAATAAGTACCAGTTATGATGTACTTGGGTTGATGTAATCGACTAGCCTCCCCTCCCTAAGATTTTAGCCTTGTGCCAATAGTAGAGAGGATTATTATTATTATTATTATTATTATTATTATTATTATTATCATTGGTGAGCTGGCAGAATTGTCGACTTTGCTTTCCATTCTTTCAGGGTCGATAGATTAAGTACCAGTGAAACACTGGGGTCAATTTAATCGACTAATTCCCTCTTCCAAAATTTCAGGCCATGTGCCTATAGTAGAAAGGATTATTATTATTATTATTATTATTATTATTATTATGGCAAGCTGGCTGAATCATTAACTCGCTAAGCAAAATGCATTGCATGTTCTGAGTTCAAAATCTGCTGATCCACTTTGCCTTTCATCCTTTTGGGGGTCAGTAAAATAAGTACCAGCTGAGCCCTGGGGTCAATGTAATCGACTGTACCCCTCCCCCATAATTTCAGGCTTTGTGCTTATAACAGAAAGGATTATTATTATTATTATTATTATTATTACTATTATTATTATTATTATTATTATTACTATTATTATTATTATTATTATTATTATTATAATTGTTCAATTTGACTTGGGTTTGTTCTTTGAACCTTAGGGAAACCGAATAATAATAATAATAATTTATTAAATCTTACTTCTTGGAGCTCTCTGTCTTCCTTGCTTTAATTAATTCTGTGAGAGAGAACAACAACCTGTTGTCCAGGGCCTCACAGGGTCTCATTCCAGAAATTATAACACTTGGTAATTGGATATAAAGTATCATGGAAAATATTTAACGCCTAAGTACTAATTTCAAATCTCAAAATTAGCGGCATGTTGTCTGTCTTTACATTCTGAGTTCAAATTCCACCTAGGTCAGCTTTGCTCTTCATCCTTTCAGGGTCAATATAAATAAGTAGCAATTGAGCACCGGGGGTGGGGATCAATGTAATTAACTCACGAATATGCAGCACTGGCTTGAGTGCATTTTATGTGGCACCGGCCCCTGTATAGGATAAGCCTGTATTTATGGATGACCGTTGCAGAAAAAGTGGGATGATCTGCCTGTCTGGAGAATCTTGCGTAGGATAGATTGCAGGCGTCTGTAATACAAAGATCTGACCTTCACACACACGTTATAGATGCTGTTGATGTAACCTGAGGTTTGTGCTGAGGGTTACACAGTTCTGTGGAATACTCAGCCACGTACACATTAATGCAATAAGTAGGTACTTCAGTTGGATTAAACAATTAAATGCTCATCATTGAAACTGATACATTTCCTCACCATCACTTATTTCTATTATCATTGTTGTTATATCTGTTTTCTAAGATATACACTTATTACACACACACATCTATATATATAAAAGAGAGTTTGTGTGTGTGTGTGTGTGCGTGTGCGTATGCTCCTTATATATTTGAAACCTGTGTTGCCGATTTTGACGTATGGTGTATCAAAAGATCCAGTAATCTTTCGGCTACAAAATAAACTTTATTTCCATTTACATATTTTCCACATTATCTCAACAACCAGCTTCAGTTATTTGAAAGACACTGCTCTACAATGACCAGGTTTCATTAGAAAGTGCAAAGAGTTTCACACTTGCAATTTGAACCAGTATTACAAAGCGTTGCATTACAAGAGTGACGATGTATGAATAATGAAAGTAAGGTTTCCCCGAATTAGTCACATCTATACTATAATAAAGAAAGCTGCTTATCTATCTATATATATATTGTATCATCCCATAAGTAATGTGGATTTTTCAATTGCATGAACTTAAAGCCGGAGAGGGATGGGATATCAACTTTATCCTGTCCTTAATTTTACCTTGTACTTATTCTTAGTGCAAGTTTTGAAGAGTGCAGTTTGATTTTAACAGCTATTTTTTCAAAGCTATAATGGAAGTAACGAAGGAGCATATTCAGCATGTTGTACGAGTTCAATAAAGGCAACAATGCAATGGAAAGTGTGAGGGATATCAACGCAGTATATGGGGATCGGACAATAAGCGTAAGTCAGTGTCAACAATGGTTCCAGAAATTCTGAGCCGGAAACTACAGCCTAGAAGACAAGCCTCATCCTGGAAGATCTGTAGAGCTCAATGAGGATGTCCTGTAAACCCTGGTGGAGCAAAATCTCGTTTTAACTGTTGAGGAAGTAGTAGAGAAGCTTGGAATTGGTCATTCAACCAGTCATTCAAGTCAGCACTAAAAGAAAAACGACTACCTTTGATTTCAAGATGACAGGTGTTTTTCCATCCGAATAATACTTGGCCACATACAGCGAGGATGACATTCCAAAGGCTGGAGCAGTTTGAATGGGAAACGATGCCCCACCCACCGTATTCGCTGGACATCACCCCTTCTGATTATCATTTATTCCACAGTCTTCAAAATCATTTGAATGGGAAAAATATGAATTTTGTAGATGAGGTCAGAACAGTAGTGGAGGAATATTTTCCATCATGGACAAGTGAATTTTGGAAGAGGGGCCTTGCAAGTTTACCAGATAGATGGAGGAGAATTGTAGAAAATGAAAGAAAGTATATTTTAGATTAAAAAGAAGTTTATCTTAATTTTGAAAATGATGCCAAGATATCAAAAGTTGTCCAAGTGTAGCACAACGGTTTTGCTATGGAATGGTGAAACTATTTTTTCGTTTTCTGCAAAAGCAACGTTTTAGACTTATGACACTTTTGCATAAAAGCAACGATATATGTATTTATTCATTTATTTATTTATTTATATCTGTACATAGGCACACACACACACACATATGCACACGCACACATGCATACACAGATGCAATGGTTACAGATCGATTTTGAGTAATGCCATGAATTGTTCTCGTAAACATGAGCGCCACAGATGTGGCCTTTCAATTCAGGTTTGGCCATTGATTCCTTTGTACAGATGTTGCAGCAATAGACACTATATATATACCGATACACATGCATACACACATGCATACACACAAGTCAAGGCGGTTCTGAACTTGAAAAAAGGAAAGAATTGTGTGATGCTGTTAGAGAGTTGAGTGTGAGTTCAGGAGCATGGTAGCCAAAAAGGAAATGTGACTGAGAGAAAACTCATTCACTGACATACAAACCGCATCAATCTGACTTACCAAATTGGTGACCAAGAAACAAAGCAAGGCACAATAGTGTTATTATCCTTGACTCTGACTAAATTTGTTGTTGTTGCTATTGTTGCAGACATGTCCCCATTTTGCTGGGAGTTATGAATCTTAGTCTATCTATCTATCCATCCATCCATCTATCTATCTATCTATCTATCTATCTATCTATCTATCTATCTTTTTCTGTCTTCTTTCCTTTGTTCATTCATTTGTTCGTTTGTTCCTTCCTTTCTTTCTTTCTTTTGAGGTCATGTCTGGAATGGTTTTGATCACTGGTCTACTCAATCAGGCCTGCTGATCTAGCTTGGCTAAATAGCTGTAACAACATTAACAACAACAGTTCCAATACAATAACAAAACAACCACATCTAGGATATCATCATCATCGTCATCATTATAAAAATCATCTCCACCATCATCATCACCACAGCCACCACCACCACCACCACCACCATCATCATCATCATCATCATCATCCCCAGCAGTAGTAGTAGTAGTAGTAGTAGTAGTAGTAGTACCCAACTCAACAACCACAATTAATTTTTCACTTTACAATCAGCATTTTTGAATTAGTATATAATTAGTCTTTTATTAATTGCGTGCCTCAAAGTGAATTTCAGTTTTAAATATTAGCTTCTAATATATTCGTTTAAAACCCTCTTGGATGGGGAGAAAAAAAATTTAATTTTAGTTACATTTTGAGTTAAATTTTTATTCAATTTTTACAATTTTTTTGTTTTATGAATATTAAAAAAAACTTTCATCTTTTTATGTTTTCATTTTCAAAATTTTGAATTTAAGATGAACAGATTTTTCTTCATTTGAAATTGTAATTTTAATTTTCAATTTTTTTTTTTTTTTTTTTTGCTGTTTTCCAGAAAGTGGATGTTTTCGGGATGATGGTTACAGATCTCATGAACAAAACTCACGAATTCCTGCAACCAAATCCTGGTAAGTTCTATCTATCTCTGTCTGTCTGTCTCTATTTGTGTATCTGTATCTAGCTATCTATCTATCTATTTATCTGACTTTATCTATCTATCTATCTCTATCTATCTATCTATCTGTCTGTCTCTGCTTGTATGTCTGTCTGTCTATTTCTATCTGTCTATCTATCTATCTATCTATCTTATTTTTTTTACTGCCCACAAGGGGCTACACACAGAGGGGACAAAAACAGACAGACAAACGGATTAAGTCGATTATATCGACCCCAGGGCATAACTGGTACTTATTTAATCAACCCCGAAAGGATGAAAGGCACTGGCAGACTTCAGAGCTTTTGTATCAACAAGGACACCAGTCTAAGTTAACATTTCCAGCTGACCTAGTGCCTAACTGGTCCTTTTGACAGCTAGGTGGACTGAGATAGGGTAAAGGGTAAAGACCCCCTTTGGTCATGAATGACCATGGGATTGCGCCTAGAAAGTTACCCCCTGAGGCACAAGTCTGGGCAAGATTGTTTCTGGAAGACCAGCAGTTGCCCATGCATACCAGCCTCCCATCTTCATGCTACCGATGTTATCCAAGGGAAAGGCAAAGGGGCTGATACAGTTTGGCACCTGTGAAGTCGCAACTCATTTTTACAGCTGAGTGAACTGGAGCAATGTGAAATAAAGTGTCTTGCTCAAGAACACAACACATGGTCTGGTCTGGGAATTGATCTCACTACTTCATAATTGTGAGCCTGATGCTCTAACCACTGAGCCATGCGCCTTCTCAAAATAACCAGGTAGATAGGGGTATTTATTGAACTACCAGTTCTATAGTCTTGAGTTCAAATTTATCTTCTTTCTTCTCATTCTATCATTATTGTTTTCCTTCTTTCTTTCTTTCCACTTTTTTTTTCTTTTTATTCCTTGTTTTCTCTTTCCATAGCTTCAAGAGCAAAACTGATGGCTTTTAACTCCTTTTCGAAAATTCGGGGCCAAGCAAAGAGTTCAGTTTATCCTCAACCAGAAGGAACTCTAGGAGAAACCATGATTAAATATGGAAAAGATTTAGGAGAAGATAGATTTGGTAAGTACAACACACACATACATGTACACTCATAAAGGAATTTATACAAGATGGAATAAATAGGTTTTAATTACAAACTACATTTGTTTCAATGCTGTGACAACAGTTGCCAGTTGCTGAGTTTTCATTCTCATACCATTACATAAAATCATTTTATAAATAATTACGTAAATAAATATCTTGTAGCAATATCTCTGCGCCGGTACTTCATCAGGTAGGTTGCTTTAAAGCACATATATATATATATACATATATATATATATATATATATATATAAATTGACCAAGATAATGTATCCATAGAATCTCACCAGTAATAATTAAAGATTATTTTATTGAAAAGAAAAAAAAAACAAAACAAAAAATGGTGAACTGATGGCAGTGTATTTAATGGGCCTGGCACGAGACACCACACAGTTAGACTGAACTCCAAACTGTGCGGTTAGGAATCGAACTTCTTACCTGTCAGCCAAGCCACACCTGTGCACATATGTTCATACGAATATGAACAATAAAGATGTGTGACGCTTATAAGGCAAAAACGAACTGCATACCAGAAGGTGGGTTTATTATTATTTCTATGGTTGAGTTTAGGTTTTTGTGTATGATTCATTGTTAACATATGTGGATCAGCACAGGACATAGGCAGACACAACAGAGGCTGTGTGTCCGTGTCCTGGAGAGTGAGAGAGAGACAGTGACATTGTGGTGGTGGTGGTGGTTGCATTGATAGTGGAACAGTATGCAGGTGCCAGTGGTGGTGGTGATGGTGGTCGGAAGATGAGTGTCAAAGGTGGTGTTCTAAGGGGTGAGGTGGACGGGAGGGGGAGACATGTGAGTAGGGCAGCTGTTTGATAGTTATGTCTACTTTGCACACTTTCATTTGCTTTATATACACATCACAGTTACTCTGGTACTTACGCACACACACACACACTAACACATACACTCATACACATTCTTTGGTACACATATTTACATTAAGATACTACACTCATGTTTTATACACGCACATGTACACATACATGTACACACACACACACACACTTGTACACTCTGCCCCATCCCCATCACAGACAGGGGAGGCAAACGTATTTTTAGAATGTGTGAGAAATTGAAATTTTAAAATTTGTGTGTGTGTGTGTGTGTGTGTGTGTGTGTGTGTGTATGGCTGCAGTCAAATGACAGAAACAAGTAAAACAAAAGAAGAATCTATCTCTCTATCTACCTATCTACCTACCTATCTATCTATCTGCCTACCAACCTACCTACCTACCTGTCTGTCTACTGTCAAACTCATGCTATATAATTAGTTAGAATGCTACCATAGGTTTCAAGCCAACAATTATACCCATGCAGTATTGATGGTAACATTCTGACCAGTTAGATACATAACCAGTAATATACTGCTTGGCAATATATATTGCCAGTACCGCTTGACTGGCCTTTGTGCCGGTGGCACGTAAAAGCACCCACTACACTCTCTGAGTGGTTGGTGTTAGGAAGGGCATCCAGCTGTTGAAAATCTGCCAAATCAGATTGGAGCGTGGTGTAGCCATCTGGTTTCACCAGTCCTCAGTCAAATCATCCAACCCATGCTAGCATGGAAAGCAGACGTTAAACGATGATGATGATGATGATGATACATATATATAAATATATATATATATATATATATATATATATATATATTTAAAATCTTAGGGAATAATAAGTATACCAGGTTATCAGGACACTTACTATTTTACACTTTACTAATGCAATTTAAACAGTATCATTTATAATATAATTAAAAATTTGGGATTTTACCAATAGAGCACCAACACCTGTATGTAAATGTGTGAAAGACAGCGATTTTACCTAGCTTAGTGTATTTTATCAAGTACAGAAAACTGCTACATCCCCCGGGCCCTTGTCATTTCCTTAGGGAAGCCGAGCTTCTGAAGATCCTGTCTCACCACTTCGTCCCACGTCTTCCTGGGTCTACCCTTTCCACAGGTACCCTCCACAATTAGAGCTCTGCACTTCTTTATGCTGCTGTCCTCATCCATACGGATATGTGCCATTGAAATTGAGGTGCATCTGCTATGCCCATGTGTCTTTTATGCCATCAAATACGGTACCCTAATATTGGAAATAGAAATAGTGGTGATGGTTGGGTGGTGGTGGTTCTTTGAACCAATTATTTCAGTAGCAGAATGTTTTAAGAGAGTTCTTAAGTGCT
>NC_142942.1:15096394-15106394 GCF_046866305.1 Octopus bimaculoides | reverse complement strand
CCCATCTGTTCTGATAGATCAGACGATACAGAAACTGCCAGATCAATACTTATCAGCCATAATTTAACTAAGCAAAATCAAAAATAATTTATTTTGTTCTATTTGTATTGCTAATTTTGTTTTTAGTTTTTCCAAAAGATTTTTTCTTTTAGACAGAGATATATCACACACACACACACACACACACACACACACACACACACACACACACACACACATATGTATAGACATACATATACATATATACATATACATATATATACATATATATACATATATCTATCTATCTATCTATATATATATATATATATATATATATATTTATATATATATATATATATATGTATGTATGTATTATGTATATATATGTATATGAATTTATATATATGTATGTATGTATTATGTATATATATGTATATGAATTTATATATATGTATGTATGTATTATGTATATATATATGTATATGAATTTATATATATGTATGTATGTATTATGTATATATATATGTATATGAATTTATATATATGTATTATGTATATCATCATCATCATCATCATCATCATCGTTTAACGTCCGCTTTCCATGCTAGCATGGGTTGGACGATTTGACTGAGGACTGGTGAAACCGGATGGCAACACCAGGCTCCAGTCTGATTTGGCAGTATATATATGTATATAAATTTATATATATGTATGCATGTATTATGTATATATATGTATATAAATTTGTATGTATGTATGTATGTATGTATGTATGTATATAAATATATATATCTATATATGATATAGATATAGATAAGAGAGAGAGAGAGAGAGAGAGAGAGAGAGAGAGCAGCTGTCTGGAATATGTCAAATGCAGAGTGATAAATGGATTAGACAACACAGAAAATGCAACAGAAATACATTCCCACACAGGGGCGGGGGTAACTTTGACGATAGGCCCAACCCAATCGTGGCTGGCTTGGGGATGGCGGGGGTGGGTGGGTGGGTTTGTACAGCACCACCCAATGAATGACCTCTTCATTTACACATATAATACGCACAACTTATTTGGTTATTTCAACCTTCAAGATATAGCAGCCAAATCTGTCTCCAAACAGCACAGCAACCAAGACTTTTGGACACCGTTTATTTCATGCTCAGAATTCTCAGGTCACTGCATCCTTGGAAAATTCCACGGTTTCCTAAATTCACCGACACTACTCCTGGCACGTCTATGTACCTATCTCATGCACAGCGGTATGGTAAAGGTTGACTGATGGCCCCCTACACATCTAACTAAATGTAAAAAAAAAAAAAAAAAAAAAAAAAATCAATGCTTACCAACCACATGGTCCCGGGTTCAGTCCCACTGCGTGGCATCTTGGGCAAGTATTTTCTACTATAGCCTCGGGCTGACCAAAGCCTTGTGAGTGGATTTGGTAGACGGAAACTGAAAGAAGCCCATCGTATATATGTGTATGTATATATATATATATATATATATATATGTGTGTGTGTGTGTGTGTATTTGTGTGTCTGTGTTTGTCTCCCCTAGCATTGCTTGACAACCGATGCTGGTGTCTTTACGTCCCTGTAACTTAGCGGTTCGGCAAAAGAGACCGATAGAATAAGTACTAGGCTTCCAAAGAATAAGTCCTGGGGTCGATTTGCTCGACTAAAGGCGGTGCTCCACCATGGCCAAGGTCAAATGACTGAAACAAGTAAAAGAGTAAAAGAGAGAGAGTAATGGGTCAGTCTTGATTGAAATGTTTATTTTTACATTGGGTTTGCCAGATCAGGGCTGACCTAGGGCAATGCAACGACGACAACATGGTGTCTTCTGTTTTTGTAATCTTACCCGCAAAACTCTCATCTTCTTAATAGTTTTACATTAAATTCTGTATCCTTTGTTTTAATTTAATTTAATTTTCTTTTTTTTTTTTTTGTTTCTTTGCAGCACCATCGAAAAAAGCTCTCGGGAAGACGACTAGACTATGACTGCAAGCGAAGGAAGAAGGAGAAAGGTGAGCTTGTCCTCCAGCACAGCTCGAGGACATACATGTAGGGGGGGGGGGCATGTGTAGGTGTGTGTATATATATGTGGATATATGTGTGCGTGCATATATATATATATATATATATATATATATATAATGTACATACACACACATATACACACACACATACATATATATATATATATACATACACGCATATATATATATATATATGTGCACACAGACACAAATGTGCTGGCACACATACATACACATACACACATGCTCACACAAGCACAAACATGTAAGTATAAACATACATATACACATAAACATACAAACATAAGCACACAGGTCTATCTACACCCATTAACACTCTTAAAGTGTGTTAGTGGGTGTATATAGATATGTGTGTATACACTTACAGTCTTATATATATATACTAACAGATGCACACAGTAAGTAAAGGACAGCAATATATTTATATACATACACTCCTACGTATCTGAACATGTGCACACACACACACATAAAGGATGGTTATATATTTCTCTATACATATGCGCATGCATACGCACACATAGTCTTTTCTACATTAATTACACATGCACCAATACACACATTTCCTGCATATTTGACACACACACACAGACATGAGGCTATTGACTGCAATCACATGAGAGCAGCCATATTAAACAATATCTGATTAATGAAAGCCCAAGTCTTTTTCAAACTCCCTCTGAGTCAGGCACCATGGTGTATGAGTGTGTTTATGTGTGTGTATACATGTATATATGTACGTGTGTGTGTGTGTGTATATATATATATATATATATATATATATATATATATACAATTGCAGCGTGGAAGGTGTTTATAAGCCATTTAAAATAACAGACAAAATCCGTTAGATTCACTTCAACATTTAAATTTAATTCTGTGCTGCATCATTCTGAGATGCAGCACAGAACTTTGTCAGTGAACAGGTCGCGGTCTCAAAGCGACGAAAATATTTTGACAAATTAAATTTAAATGTTGAAGTGAATCTAACGGATTTTGTCTGTTATTTTAAATGGCTTATAAACACCTTCCACGCTGCAATTGTTTTCGTTCCAGCACACGATCTCAGATCAGGTCACTTGCTATGCAAGTGCATCTCCATAATATATATATACATATATATATATATATATATATATATATATATATATATATATATATATATATAGATAGATAGATATTAATAATTTAGAGAACTATATCTATAAATATATATATATTAATAATTTAGAGAAGAACCACCATTCTTCTCTAAATTATTAATATATTTTTAATTATAAAATTCAATTTGGTATTACTAAATTGAATATCCTTGTAAGTTTGAATTTTGACATTCCCTAATATTATAATATATATATAAAACATTAATAATGATAAGGAGTAATTGATAATGTTATTAATTACTCTATCCAACATGTACAGTCTTGAACAGGACATATGGGATTACCCAGTGAGAGAAGTTACTAGGGCCAAACAACTTATTGTCAGCTCGTATATGATATACAGACCATTGTGGTCAGCCGACATCTGAAAAAGAGTTGACAGGAAATCCAGTAACCACCAGGATAGTATTTCCTTTTAAACACATTTTTGATAGCAAGCCTCTTAAAATCAGACTGGAGTCCCTCCTAGCGTGAGGCATTTATGTATAGTAATGCCCATAATATAAATAAATATATTTATAGGGAATAATTAATAAATTTTTCCCTTATGAGGTTTTTTATGCTAGCTACTTGATGAATTCTTGTAAAAATGTTATCCTATATTTAAATTATATATGTATATATATATATATATATATATATATATATATATATATATACACATAAATAATGGAAAAAAAAAAATTCTTTGCCAATATTCTGAAAAATAGACTCTAAATCGTTTAACCACATAAAATATTTTCACTTGCATTATTACACCACGTGCCAAATTAGCATCTATTTTTCAGCATATTGGCAAAGAAATTTTTTTTCTATTTGCCCTTATTTATAATTCTATTTAAAATTTCACCTTAAAACGTGTTTTACATATACAGGCCACTTATAAAATATTTTAATAAAATTCTATTCTTATATTAGAAGTATGTGGAGGCACGTGGCTAAGTGGTTAGGGTGTCAGCATCATGATCCTAAGATTGTAGTTTCGACAAAATGCTTAATAATATTTCATCCTTCTTGAGTTCAAATTCCACCAAAGTCAACTTTGCCTTTCATCTTATTGGGATCAATAAAATAAGTACCAGTTGAGCACTGGGGGTTGATGTAATTGAAATACTCCCTTCCACAAAACTGCTGGTGTGCCAAAATATGAAGTCATTATTATTAATATTTATATATTATTAATGTTTATATTATTAATATTTATATAGGCGCAGGAGTAGCTGTGTGGTAAGTAGCTTGCTTACCAACCACATGGTCTTGAGTTCAGTCCCACTGCATGGCACCTTGGGCAAGTGTCTTCTACTATAGCTTCGGGCCGACCAAAGCCTTGTGAGTGGATTTGGTAGACAGAAACTGAAAGAAGCCCGTCGTATATATGTGTATATATATATATATATATATATATATATATATGTGTGTGTGTGTGTGTATGTTTGTGTGTCTGTGTTTGTGCCCCCAACATCGCTTGACAACCGATGCTGGTGTGTTTAGGTCCCCATAACTTAGCGGTTCGGCAAAAGAGACCGATAGAATAAGTACTAGGCTTACAAAGAATAAGTCCTGGGGTCGATTTGATTTGACTAAAGGCAGTGCTCCAGCATGGCCGCAGTCAAATGACTGAAACGAGTAAAAGAGTATATATTATTAATGTTTATATTATTAATATTTATATATTATCAATGTTTATGTTTAACTCCTTGCCAAAACATCTGAGGGATCTTCATGGAGTCAAGGTAGATGTTTTCAAGAAACAACTTGACCCCTTGCTCTCCAAGATCCCAGATGAACCAATATCGAGGCAGGGAACTCAAAAGAGAGCAGCGGTATCAAACTCCCTCCTTCACCAAAAGCCAATCCCATAGAATTGGCCAATTAAAAGGTGATTACACTGGCAGTGCCCCAGCATGGCCAGAACCTCAAGGCTGAAACATATAAAAGAATAAAAGAATAAAGTGGCGAGGTGGAAGAATTAGTCACCTTCTTTACTGTTCTGAGTTCAATTCCTGCTAGGGTCAAAATTTTTCTTTTAACCTTCTGGAAATCAAGAAAAAATAGGTGTCATAAAGCAAAATGCCAGACTTACTCTAATCAGCCGAGCCCTCATACACATAAAAAATAATTTCTGCCCTTATGCCATTGGGGGCTTAAGGTAAAAATGACCTCTGCAGAATTCAAAAGCAGAACATAAAAGAAAAGAAAAACAAAACAAAAAAGAGCAAGATATTTCTTCGTTGACATTGGTATGAAAATATCATCAAATAGAAGGCATTAATTAATGCATTTAACAAGCTTTGTTTGTAATAATTACTTAGAGCTGAATCGTAGCAGTTGTTAGAACAGAAATTAAGGACCGTTTTCTGTATTCTATAAATTGTAAAGGTTACACGTGCTCCAATTAGCACTCAATTAGGCCATATGCCAACAATTCAGTATACATTATAGAGGTAACATTATATTGCTATTCATACACCTGTTAATTTTAAATAATGATTATCGAATTTTTTTTTACCCTTGGTTCAAAGCCAGAAATATTGAATGAGGGCAGGAAGGGGTAGCTGAATTAATCTACCTTCTTTTTTGTTTAACTTGATTCAATCAATGACGCATTGCCTTTAAGGGTTATAGGCAAATAAATCAACCTCGATGCCTATGTTTTTAAGGGTGGTATTTGTTTCATAGGATCTATTTTGCCGAGCTGTCAAGTGACAGGGATGTTAACAAACTGACATAGGTTGTCAAATGGGGTGAGGGAACTAACACATACACAACGATACACACACACGCACACTTATACACATATATATGTATATATATATATATATATATATATACATATATATATATATATATATATATATGTGTGTGTATATATATATATAAATATATACACACACATGTGTATATATGTGTACATGTGTATATGTATATATGTATATGTGTATATATATTTAAATGTATATATATATATATATATATGAAATATAGGGGTTTAGTTCATAGGTGATCTAAATGGTTAGGTACGCTAGGTAAGTGCTGTAACAGATTTCTAGGGCTCCAAGTTTTTTGTCCTTTTTAAGAATTATATATCTATATGTATGTACATATCTATCTATCTATCTATCTATCTATCTATATGTATGTATATATAGTTCCTTGTGAGTTGCTTGGTTACCCTGCCAGTGGTGTCATGTGTTTAGCATCTGGAAGGGTCTCCAGCTGGGAAAATCTTGTCAAAACTAACTTCACTTGTGCTAGTGCCAGGAGAAAAGCACTGAGTCAACTCTGTAGAGTGGTTGGTTTTAGGAAGGGCATCCAGTCATAAAATCCCTTCCAAAACAGACACAGTAGCCTAAGGTAGTTTTTCTACCTGGCTGGCTCCTACCAACTCTCCTACCCATGCATGCATAGAAAATGGACGTTAAATGATGATGATGATGATATTTGTGTATGTGTGTATGTATGTATGTTTGTGTGTGTGTGTGTGTATGACAGGCTTCAACACTGTTTCTGTCTATCCAGCTTCACTCACAAGGTTTGAGTCACTGCAGTTGTTACGGCAAGAACCAAATTGTCCATGGTGCCACATGGCAGGTTTGAACGTAGGATCTGCTTAACTACGTGTCCATTTATGCAAGATTGATGTCTGAGTGTTTATGCTGGAACATGGTGGACAACGGCCTTGACCAGTTGTCTTAGTGAACATGCCATCACCTGACATATAGACAGGCATGTGTACACACACACACACATATCACAAGGTATATTTCTACTGATAAACCCACAAACCAACTTCATTCCCGTTACTGTATTTTTCTCTATTTTCCAGAATTTCCACTGAAATGAATCTATTGGAGTTACTTAACCTCACCTGTCATTTATTTTTGTTTTTAGATCCTCAACACAACTAGAGGGAGTTTTGTGTACTAATTGCAAGGATATTCTCAGTTAATTCAAGGTTTTTTTTTTCAACTGAGTATATAACATATGTGCAACTTTTGTATGTGTATGTACATGTCTATATATGTGTGCCTAATTATTTATGTGTGTGCGTATGTATGTATATATACATATATATATATATATATATATATATATATATATATATATATATATATATATATATATATATATATATATGTATGTATAGTTGTGTGTGTGTATATGTACATGTTTGTGTGTATATACACGTATATGTAGATATGCATGTATGTGTGTACGTTATGTATGTGTTAATATGTGTATGTATATATGTATGCATACATATATATATGTATGTGTGTGTGTACAAATATATATAGTTTGTGTGTGTATATGTATATTTGTACATTTGTATATATATATATGTCTACACACACACACACGTCTATATATGTTATATGTGTGTATATTATATGTACGTGAACATGTGCGTATATAATTATAAGCATATATATGTGCGCGCGCACACACACACACACACACACACACACACACACACACACACACACACACACACTTATGCATATCAGGAAATATTCGTCAATCTTTTATCGCTTGGTGCTTGTCCACGACAGAAATCATAGTATCCAAGGGAGATAATTCTTTCACTCTCAATAATCTTTTTACCGTTCTAACACACACACATATACACTAACACACTTGCACTCGTAGATATACATATATCTGCACGTACACATTGATACATAGTAACCATACACGTATGTAGACATATACTTAAATAAGTATACCCTTGTACTCACATACACACCTACGTATATTCACATGTACACACACAAGCATATAATCACACACACACGTACTTTAGGCTCTACATATTCATAATGTAAATAAGTTTGCTCTATAGAGAAAATTTTCACACTCGTGTAAAACAGAGCATAAATAAATACAGATTATAAATAAATCCAATTATCAGTGTGTGTATGTGTGTGAGTGAGAGAGAGAGAGTGTGTGTGTGTGTGTGTGTTTTATATATCTTTGAGCTGTGCATTTACTGGTTATGACATGTAACTGGTTAAAATGTTACAGACGGTTTTACATGGATTTTTGCACTTGGTAATATATCAGTATTGCAGCTAATCTTCAATATTGCCAAGTGTAAGGCAGCGAACTGGCAGACTCGTTAGCACGCGGGGGGAAAATGCTTAGCAATATTTCATCTGTCTTTACGTTCTGAGTTCAAATTCCGCTGAGGTCGACTTTGCCTTTCGTCCTTTCGAGGTCGATAAATTAAGTACCAGTTGCATACTGGGGTCGATCTAATCAACTAGCCCCGTTCCCCAAAATTTCGGGCCTTGCTCCCTAGAATCGAAAAGAATATTGCCAAGTGCAAGGCAGCAAGCTGTCAGAAACGTTAGCACGCCGGGCGAAATGCTTAGCGGTATTTCGTCTGTCTTTACGTTCTGAGTTCAAATTCCGCTGAGGTCGACTTTGCCTTTCGTCCTCTTGGGGTTAATAAATTAAGTACCAGTCAAGTACTGGAGTAGAAAAGAATATTGCCAATGCAATAATCCATGTGAAACTGATGGTAATATTTTAACCTGTTATTCATCATAACCAGTAACATACTGACCCACCGATACATATAAAATATATAACTGCTCTATTGTTCAGATAGAGCCTGTGTGTGTGTTTTTTTTCCCCCCTGACTTATGGATATTGAATTGATTATATAATCATATTCATGAACATGTTTGTTTTATTTTCTTCCTGTCACATTGTGACAACCAGTTGTAATCGATGGTATCGGCGATTTCGGAGGTTATTCGTCCGCCACCAGTAGCCCATCGCGAAGTCCCACACGAATGAGGCCTGGTAAGATCCTGCAAAAGCACTGCAAAAACACTGCAGAATTGCACTCTCCCCTCAACCACTGGGCGGTGGGGGAAAACCCCAACAAAACCCATTATATGTTTCCCATTCTGATCTCATCTGGCTGAGTGCACTTTCATTTAACCTCCAAATAGTTGTAGTTGTTTGTAGATAACTAGATGTATTTGTTGTTTTATTCCTCTCCTTACACTTGAACTGTTATTGCTGAGACCCCCTTCGGTCATGACTGATCATGGGATTGCACCTAGAAAGTTACCCCACTCCCCAGGTACAAGTCTGGGCAAGGTTGTTTATGGAAGATCAGCAGTCACCCATGCATACCAGCCTCCTCTCTCCATGCCACTGATGTTATCCAAGGGAAAGGCAAAGGCCGATACAGCTTGGCACCAGTGATGTCGCAACACATTTCTACAGCTGAGTGAACTGGAGCAACGTGAAATAAAGTGCCTTGCTCAAGAACACAACACGTAGCCTGGTCCGGGAGTCGAACTCACAACCTCACGATCGTAAGCTCGACGCTCTAACCACTGAGCCATGTGCCTTCACACATGTTAAAAGTAGTCTTAAACATATCTTGGAGAACTCATCCCACAGGACAGACCAAAAGTCACAAAAAGGGTCTGACATTTTAATGAATTTGTTTTCAATTACTTGAGCTGTTCAGCGTTAGCCTTTGTCCATTCATTGTGGGGTCATCCTTGATGATGTCTTGGACCCGCTGGATGAACTTGGCTGTCCTCCTGAGAGGGATCACTGACAATGTAGTGGGTAGCCTATCTTCACCAGTGGCCGTCAGTTTTTTTCCTAACCTTCAACGTGAAGAACTCAGCCACGTTAAGAAATCTGGAAATCTTCATGTCACTGTCATTGGCAGTTAGAATGTATAAGTGTGTGTGTTTGTGTGTGTATCTGCATATGTGTGTGTGTGTATATGTATGTGTATATGTATTCTGTGTGTGCGTGTGTGAG
>NC_142942.1:15085348-15087848 GCF_046866305.1 Octopus bimaculoides | reverse complement strand
CCTTGGTATCACATGCATACATATATACACATATACACGCTTCATATTCACACATGCTTACACACATACATACAAATGCATCATTATACACATGCATACACACACACACATACGCATGTTCACAACGGCACTTGATTTAGGTGGGGCTGAAGACTTAATTGAGCTTCTAGTTTAACACCACCACTATCACTACAGCCATCACTGCTACTACCACCACCACCACAACAACCACCTCCACCACTGCCACCACCACAACCACAACAACCAACACCATCACAACCACAACCAGCACCACCACCATTACAACTATCGCCACCACCACAACAACAACAATCGCCATCACCACTACTACTACCACTGCTATCACCACTATCACCACCACTACCACCAGCAGCACCACGATCTTCACCACAACCACAACCCACCCATCACCACCACAACTGCCATCATCAGCACCAGCACTATCACCATCACCTCAACCACCACCACCATCACCACCACCACCACCACCACCGCCATCACCACCACCACCTGCCCTTTGGGGTCCCTCAGAGGAGTTCATTCTGTTGGAGGAAGCATTGGAACCAAGTCATTGCTCTGAGAGTAATTTCCTTCTCCCTCCACTCCACAAACAATCTTGGAAACCCTGCGATATAGGTTTTTTTTTTGGGGGGGGGGGTGAAGTCAAAATGCTTAGCAGTATTTTGTCAGGCCTTTAATTCTGAGTTCAATTCCATCAAGGCTAACTTGCTTTTCATCCTTTTGGGGCTGATAAAATAAGTACCAATTGAATACTTGGCTCAATGAAATCAACTTAACCTTTCACCTGATATTGCTGGCCTTGTGCCAAAAACTTGAAACCATTATTGTTATTATTATTATTATTATTATTATTATTATTATTATTATTATTAAGGTGGTGATGAGCTGGCAGAATCGTTAGCATGCTGGACAAAATGCTTAGCAGTATTTCACCCGCCGCTACATTCTGAGTTCAAATTCTGCCAAAGTCGACTTCACTTTCATCCTTTCAGGGTCGATAAAGTAAGTACCAGTTGAAGACAGGGGTCAATGTCATCGACTCATCCCCATCTCCCTCAAGCTGCCCCTGTGGCAAAAATTTTAGATAATAATAATAATAATAATAATAATAATAATGATAATAGTAATTATTATTATTATTATTATTATTATTATTATTATAAAGCTGGCATCAATGTCGTCATCATTTAACGTCCGCTTTCCATGCTAGCATGGGTTGGACGATTTGACTGAGGACTGGTGAAACCAGATGGCTACACCAGGCTCCAATCTGATTTGGCAGAGTTTCTACAGCTGGATGCCCTTCCTAACGCCAACCACTCAGAGAGTGTAATCAACTTAAATATTCCTGGGCGTGCATATAAAAACTGCCCCCTTCTGCTGAGCTATGTTGAGCCATTGTGGCAGAGTGGGCTTGTCGAAACCAGTATGATGTGAAGCTCAAGTTTGTGGTCTCCTCATCAGACTGTGATTGGTGGAGAGAACATGCTGAGGCCTTCATTCTGTGGTGGATCAAGCATAGGCAATCCAATCCGATCCAGTCCCTAAAATATAAATCATGTATGTTTATATGACCGTCACTGTCTTCGTTCCCTCTATAATTGCCATTATTATTATCATTGTGATGCTTATTTTTATCACCAACAACACCTTCGTCATCTTCACCATCACCATCATCACTACCTCATTTATCACCACCACCACCACCACCAGCATCATCACCAACACCACCGCCTTTTTCAAACTATCACCACCACCGCCAACATTTTCATCATCATCACTGCCTCCACCATGGCATCATCTTCACTACCATTACCACAATGCAGCATTTGGGCCCATCATATCTTGTCAAACCATCCAACCTGTGCCAGTATGGGACATGGATGTTAAATGATGATGATGATGGTGATGGTAAATACACACACCACTGTCATTGACTACTGCCTCACCACCACCATCACCACCACCACCACCACCACCACTATCATCATTAACACCCCCACCATCATTTTTATCACCACCACCAGCACCACTATGGTTACGTTGCACCCCACTCCAGCACCACCGTCACCACTATGATAACCTTGCAGCCCCTTCCAACACCACCATTACCACCATCCCAACTAACGGTACAACCTCTAAAGCCTCTGTCCTTACTACTCGCACTACCACCTACACCTACTAACAACACCACCACCACTTCCACCACCACCATCAGCTACATCAGTAATGCCTCCACCTCTACCACTATGAATATCACCTCCACTGCTAACACCACTGTCTGTCACCACCACCACCACCGCCGCCGCAACGAAGAACCAACAGCCCCCTGCCCCCAAATCCACACACCCTTCATTATGATGCTTACACCCTTCCTTTCAACCCTCTGTCTCTAGCTGTTTCAAATCTCCTCCTATCCACATCCTCAGCCCTCCCACAAAGTACCGCTGCGATCAAC